>NC_056750.1:105949887-106079887 GCF_019279795.1 Protopterus annectens | reverse complement strand
ACAAGACCTGTAACAAGCAACCAGTACAGACACCTACAACATGAGAATGTCCCCTAATCAGGACAGTTGCAATGGCTAGAGTATTGTCCATACCACTCAACTGTCCCTGAATGTCAGGTACGTCCCTGAGTTTGACTGAAAGTCTAACTCTGTCCTTCTTAATCCCTCCTAAAATTAGTGGCTGTTGAAGGAAAGGTGGTGAATTACACTTACTGACTAATGACAATAAGTAAGAGTTATAAACAACTGTTACTTCAGAATATGTGTATTAAGTCATATGCTCTGATTCTGTCAATGTTTCAAGTTAATAGCACTACTTTTGTAAAAGTATCCCTGATTTTTCTTGACCTGTCCCTGATTCTGCAGAAATGTGTCCCCGATTGGTGGAGTTCTGGTATTGTCACATGAGATATGTGTGATGAGGGACTGTCTCTTGCAAAGTGGGAAAGGTGTCACTCCTACAGTCTCTTGTCGTGCAATCTGAAAGGTGGTTAACGTGCAGTAGGTATGCGGTAGCATGACTCGGCAGACAGCTGCGTTAACAAACTCAAGTCACATGTCAGCATTGCAGAGTATCGGTTCCCATGTATCAGGCAGATGGGAGCAGATCGTACGAGGAACACGCATATAATATGGTTACATCACTGGACAGGCCGCAGAGTCCGTACAGTCAAACGCCTGCCGTCGCAAAATGGTTACACATACCCGATACTGTAGTCACGTAGTCCGATATAATACGCATCACAAGGGATCGCACACACCCAACATGAGTGACAAATGTAAGCAGTAATGTCGGAGAGCGAGCGGCTGTAAGCGTGCTTGTCTACCAGTATGCCAGTAGTGCACTGTCAAAGAAATGTGGAGTCTAAACGTGTATAAGGTGCAGTGACCAGAGGTCAGCAGTGCTTAACACTGTGCAAACCCACACACAACAGCTCCCACATGCTGGACTGTGCCTTATCCAGTCTGTATCCAAAGGCGTCGGCCTGTCCGCAAACAAAGAACTGCCCTATACACGTAATGGTAGAAGTACCCTGCGCACTTAGCTCATGTGAATTAACAATAGACCACGGCATATGTACAGACAATAGACCACACACACACACACTATACAGTGCAGACATCCAACAGTATAGCAATGTACTGGCAGATATGTCTGGACCACTGGTGTATGCAAGCCTGGCTGTCCTGTGTATCAGTGTGTGAGCATGCCCAGTATGACTGTTATGCATGTTGTCGACCGACAATACCGTCATACCATCATGTGTGTGAGCATGCAAAGTATGGTCAACTGTATTGCATGTGTCACATGTCAAGATAGTTATTACTGTGTTGCTGACCCCTCCGTTCTACACAGGCAGGTGTCATGCTGTGCCTGCAGGGTAGCTAATGGTCATGTGGCACTGACAGTTGCTACATGTCTGCATAGCGTGGGGGGACATGTAACCACAACCACAGTCCTACACAGCACCGTGGGTGGTGCACATGACTCTCACATGTGTAGGTGTGACGGGGGCACAGCCAACAGTTGTACACATCTGCCACTACTGTACTGGCATGCCGGGTACTCCATGTCTGTGTGTGGACCTACCTAAATTGCTGGTTGGAGGGATACCAGGGTACGTCAGTTCCCAGCTTTAATTAGCAGCACAGTGGTGTTGGACGTCCTAGCTTACACAACCTACATCAAACTGCCTGGCCTGCCGTCGTCTGTGTGTGTCTTAGGGGGTTGGGGGTCATTCATTGGGCATATCCATAGGCCATCGTATATCATTTGTCTGTATTGTTCCACATCTGTCCAGCTGCATGGAATGTGTGTGGGCTGTACAGACACACATGATGGTCAGCCCATAATCTGCAGTGGGTTAGGACACCCTGTATACTACAGGCTACCACTGTGACCCCCGTATGTACTACAGAGGTCATGGTGCCACTATGGATGTGTACTGTCTGCCGCCCTAACATTTGGCCACCACAATCACTTGTATGCTCACATACATACCATAGCAATGGGTAACTACACATTCTAATACAACTGCCACTTGTTAGGTCAATAGACATACCCTGAGTGTGTTCCAGACTTGAGGACGGTGCTGGAGTGCTGCCTATGTTGGATGCACACAGTGCACCTCCTATACATGGCTGAGCACAGACACTGTCATGTTTGGCATCCATTGTACTCTGTGCGGGTCAGAGAGGGGAAATCCGTGGGTACCTACTGTGTCAGTGCATATGCCTTGTGTTGCCTCTTTGCCAAGGGCAGGTCATACTGTGCACGGGCTTTTGCCGACTGTGCCCTACTCAGGCAGTTCCTTCATCAAGTCACACTGTGCCTGTACAGGCCTTAGCAGTGGTGTTGGGCTGTGTGGCCCTGCCCCATGCTGTTCCTGCTGCAACAGTTACTGCAGGATAATATTGTGCAGCATAGCAAATACCATAACAACTCGTATGCATGTAGCTTGTGAATACTGCAGAGCTCCAACGAATGTGTCTGGATACCAGAACTGTGAACCGAGCATTCCAAACACATACACAAGTATATGTCTTACCTGTGCATCAGCCTCAGTATGGTGTGAGTGTTCAGGTGTGTGTGCATTGCTGATGGGTGTCATCAGCCACTATACCAGTGTTTACCCAGCATCCCCCACTAGGAGACTGTAGATGTCCATATAGGCATTGGTGTGCTACAGCTGTGTTAGAAGCCATATATCGGACACATCATAACTTCCAGGGCAGACAGCACACACATTCAATCTCATGCCCTGGCCATCGCATATGGCCTAGCTGTTAGAGGGTATGCCCCTGCAGTGACTGTAGACCCTACCCCACTCCCCGGGTGATGCTACATGTGCAGGCTATAGCACCCAGTACCCCAGGGTAGTCATCCATGTGGATGAACAGATGCATATTGCTGGTCCACTAATCACGTGTGTTGAGGACATGTACGTGCTCACTAGCATGTGTTGACATGGCATCTGTGAACTGGTGCAATACTCTGGATGCAGATGCCTGTGAGATACCCATGATATCCCCAGTTATGCTGTGTGAGGTACCTGTGGCTAGTACACCTAGGCCAACACATCCCATGGTATCCAATGTGATGCGTTTCCCTCAGCCTGTCAGGTGTGGCAGACACAGGTCAACAAGCTGCTGTAGGAAGTCTCTGTCCACCCCATAATGCTCCAACATCCCCAGCCCATGTAGCCCCTGGTAAGTCATCCTCAGTCTATAAAGTCTTATGTCATCCCAGTAAGGGTTGTTCGGCAGCATACACATCCTCACTGCCCCAGCCTCCTGCACATGTTGGTATATGTTGCCTGCTGCAGCCCGTGTCATTTGGTTGGACTGTGTCGTGAAATGTCCCTGCAGGTATACACCGGTGGTGTAGTGTGGATGAACCTGTGTGTATGCTGCTTGCTCACATTAACGTACTGTTCATGTGCGGGCTGGCCATGTCATCTGCTGATTGTGCTGATCAACACCTGTTTGTGCAGCCTGTACACCCTGACTACCCCACCACTGCTGTCATCCCTCTCAATGTCACCAGGCAGGTATAGACACATCCCTAGCTTAGGTGTGCTAAGGCAGGAGCACTCCCGAGGCACAGATCTGCAATGTACGTACAGTATGCCTGACCCCCCTCCCATGCTGTCAACTATATTCGAGACCTGCACCCGGCTGACTACACACATACACTCCAGGGACCAGCAGCACACCCTGGTGATAAATGTGATACACTATAGTCAACCTCATCTGCATAGTATACTCTTCTAATGAATAGTTATATGACCCACACCAAACCTCCAAATTAATAACCACTGCTCAGTGTCGCTCAGATCCATACACAACTGGCAACAGGTGCCTTACTTTCACCATATTCAATGTCCCATGGTCTTCCCAGCAACAAAATAACCGGTGTCTACACGACTACAGCCCGTGGCCCTGCACACTACAGACGATGTGCATTACCATCACGCCATGGCAGATATACATAGATCCCAGGTTATCATGTACAGATAATCTGGCACAAACATTCAATAGTGCTGATGTCCCCAGACATATGTTCACATCTATGTCCACTTCTACATCTACAGATATCATATATATTATTTGTATACATATATACATGGACACACACACACATATATATATATATATATATATATATATATATATATATATATATATATATATACACACATACACACATATACATGTACACACATATGTAGACATGGCATTTATATCACAACAGCGGACCACATGACAGCAATGCATTAGACAGGAATGAAAAGGAAACTACATGTGCCACCTGCATCATGTAGTGTTGTTACTATCAAGGCACGTGTGTTATGTTGCGTCACATGGGTCAGACCGTATCAAGGGTAAGAGTAGGGCTGCTGACAGTTACTCACCAGACCTATTGGCGAATGTATGTTTTGACAACCCAGTGTCTTGGCAGAATATGCAGGCTATGGACACTATATAGGTCAGCAACAAAACACACTGAACACATCCTGCAGCTAGCCACCCACAGATACCAACACATATGGTATAACTGCCAAACACACACATCTGCCATGCCTTGGAATTGAGCGCCTACCTGTCTAGTCTACCACACTACAGCATTATGCAGTAACAGAATGTGCTATCGAGTTCCGGCATCACCGCACTCCCACAGGCATGCATCTAGGTGGATGACATCATCCGCAAAGGCAAAGATGCCGACAGGGAATGTATGTGTAGTGAGCCGTCTAAAAGCATTACTCTGTCCTCTGGCAGCTGGAAACACACACACACACACACACACACACACACACACACACACACACACACACACACACACACTTGGCAGGGCGGGGAGTCGAACATACACCTAACTACCTTATCACACTACAGCATTACACAGTTATAGAACGCGCTACCGAGATTACTAGAACACAGCACTCCCAGAGGCATACTTCTAGGTGGATGACATCATCTGCAAAGGCAAACACGCCGATAGTGAATGTATGTGGAGTGAGCCATCTAAAAGCATTACTCTGTCCCCAGGCAGCTGGAAACACACACACACACACACACACACACACACACACACACACACACTTGGCAGGGCTGGGAGTCGAACATACACCTAACTACCTTATCACACTACAGCATTACGCAGTTACAGAATGCGCTACCGAGATTACTGGAACACAGCACTCCCAGAGGCATACTTCTAGGTGGATGACATCATCCGCAAAGGCAAAGACGCCGATAGGGAATGTATGTGGAGTGAGCCGTCCAAAAGCATTACTCTGTCTCCAGGCAGCTGGAAACACACACACACATGCAGGCACACACTTGGCAGGGCTAGGAGTCGAACATACACCTAACTACCTTATCACACTACAGCATTACGCAGTTACGGAATGCGCTACCGAGATTACTGGAACACAGCACTCTCAGAGGCATACTTCTAGGTAGATGACATCATCCGCAAAGGCAAAGATGCCAATAGGGAATGTATAGAGAGTGAGCAGTCTAAAAGCATATTACTGTCCCAAGATAGACGTAGACAAACACACGGCAGTGGTGTGAGCGGGACAACTGCCTATCTACGGAGCACTATTACAACACTACATAGATACGAAACGCACCACAGACAGTACACCCTTCAAGACAGTCAACCAGTGTGTTCAATGTAGGCATCCATCCTGACATGGAAAATGGACATCTGTTGCCTGGATGACCACCATCACTACACAGGATGTCAATGGCCATGCCCATACACAGAGGCACATCACCGACACAAGGTGTCACTGGGCATGCTCACACATTTAGTATCACAGGTCCGTTTGGAATGTACTGTGTGTCCATCTACACAACGGCATACTGGGCATGCTCACACGCTTAGCAGTTGCAAAGGGCTGTCTTGCATGCACACGGATTCTAAACACAGAAAGGCACAGTTTGGAATGTACTGTGTGTCCATCTACACAACGGCGTACTGGGCATGCTCACACACTTAGCAGTAGCAATGGGCTGTCTTGCATGCACACGGATTCTAAACATGAAAGGGCACAGTATGGTGTTACTGTCCCCACGTACATGAAGGCCACTCACATGTACTGACCAGTACACACTCAAGAGCCATCACAGATGTCTCAGGTGCAGATCACAGAGGTAAACGCCGCATTCTACTATGTAGCCCTCAGACATCACCATGTCGTTGGACCAGCAACACACAGCCATACATTACCACAAAACCGTGCGACTCATGACCAGTGGACTGCACATAGGTCTACAGCAACTGTGCAGACTACACATGTACTGACAAGGTTCCATCATGTGTTATGCAATGCAATGATACCACTGTACATAACCAGGTCGGCTCTACACATAACAGGGGCCCTGGGTCTTACACAGCTGTGACAGATGACTGTCGCTGTACACCAAAGAACACACATGTTTGGATATGACATACATGTAATCGCAGTGGATATGTGCATGGACCACACACACACACACACACACACACACAACACATATGTACATAGCATAGCTTTTGTTGTCCTCCGTGCAGACAAGTGGCTACAGCAATCACACGCATGCACATGGAAGGTAGGTCCATGGCTGTTGAATGCTAACAGTACATGAGGTAGCAATGTTGACCGAAGACACATTCCCTCTGTACTAGTTACCCATGACACCCATCATATCATACAGCAGTCCATGTGTTATGTATGTCATCACACATGTCCACCAATTGCAATGCATACAAACATGGCTACATGACAGGCATGTAGGACCAACAAACATGTACATGTAGTGGTGTGCATGCAGCTACCATGCATGTGCAGTAGCTGATGTATGTAATTCATCTGTGCCTAACTACAACATGCAGTTGCAATGCAGCCCCATCATTGACACCTGTAAATGGTGAAATACTGATAGTATGGTAGGATGTACATCAGGTATGGATGAATGTGTGTACATAAAGTGGTGATCCACCTTTCTAGATGGATGTTTTCCCAGGTGTGTCACACGCCATCCTACCATTACATGTGCACACAGTACGCTCTGTTACTTGACAGTGAAGACATAAAACCTACACAGCAGTCGGATGTTACTGACTGTAAGTCACTTGACACCTGTAACACTTACATCCTCCCGTGTGAATATAGCAGCACAATTGCCGGGGGTAGCGTTGGTACACATAATGTGGCCAATACTGCTGCATGTCTGTCAGACGTATCATCATATAGCAGGTGTATAATTCACAGTACTGTCATGTGTGTTTGCTTGTGTGACCATATATGCCACATATGGTGGGGAATACATCCCAATTGTTACACACCCCTGTACACTGTTGTAGAGATTTGTACATACTGCAATGTGGAAAGCATGACGTAGGCAGGGGTGGTGTGTGTATCACACACATGTCAGCTATCCATATGTGAATGACATTTGTGGACTCCACTGTGTGTGTGTGTGTGTGTGTGTGTGTGTGTGTGTGTGTGTGTGTGTATGTATGGCTGTCTGGTGCATGGAGTGAGGGTATATGCTACCATACAGAACAGACAGGATCCCTAACCCCTCATGTTGATGCAGTATACTACCCTGTTGATGCCATCGGTCTCAGCCTTACTGGCTACCTGTACATGTTCATTCTCTGTGTCGCGTCATGTGGGTGCACAGTACTGTGAGGGTGATTACCACATAGGCAGGGGTCCTCACCTCAACACTATGGAGTGTGCATTATGGTGTTGTTGACCCCGTGAGTGTGGGCATGTTCCTGTAATGTGACAGGGTATTACTGCTACACAGTGAGGCCTCATGCTATCAAGTGGCCTCTAACGTTATCATCGGCCGGACCGCTGTGTACACCCCCTGCACCATGTCAACATACCTGTGATGTGACCTGGTATGGATGTCACGTCTCTAGCCACTGTAGCCTATTAAACAGCCCACATGCTTCTGAATCAGTAGATGTGTGGACATTTGTGGTATGTTAGCCTTTCCAACAGTCAGGTTGAGGATACATATAGCATGCTAATATTGCCATACATGCCTGTGAGTACTCCACATTTACACATGGAAACTGCAAACACTGCTACTTGTTGGCACATGCAAGAAGAACATAAGGAGGAAACCAGGGCATCATTACCAACATGCTGTTACTGTTGTTACCAAGACACATACTGTGAACATACAACAATGCACTCCAACGGCAAACACTGTAACATAATGGCACATGCAATTAGACCGTAAGGAGGGAAGCAGGGAATGATTACCAACATGCTGTTACTGTTGTTACCAAGACACATACTGTGAACATATAACAATGCATGATAAACCTCTACTACATGGTATGTCTGGTGCATGTCAACAGTACACAACTAATGTGATATACACTTCTCTCACTATTCTGTTCACCCTGTGCATCATACCATTTGAGTATGTCCCTGCACCGGTGGTGTGGATGACAGGGATGCGGAACAGGCTTCATTATATGCACAGGGTGATAATGTTTGCCAGGGGCATAGGCTGCAACAATGGATGACATCATGTGTGTGGGTAAGGGCCGGTGATCTGATTGGACATGTGTGGTCGTTATGCATGGGGGTGTTGCGGTGCCCTACAGATGTTTTTGCCATGTGCGTGTATGTGTGCACACAGTTCTGCCTTTTGTGAGGCCTACACAGGGGTATTATCAACAGCTCCAGATTATACAGACCAGGAAGTACAGCTCACTGTGTCCGGCCACGGCCACATGACCTGTGCCTGCCAGGGGTTGCACGGGCACTACCAGGTGGAGGTACAGATTGGCTACTGTCCGACGACACATGTCCACTGGAACCGTGTCCCCACTGGGAACGTCCAGGGTCATGTCCACGTGGCCTGCTGTGTCCTGGTGTGGACAGCGCAGCACCAGCTGCACTGCTACTGCTACCGGCACTATGGCAACGGGCATGTGAGGTGGCACGCTCGTGTTGACCTGCACTAGGTGGTGTAGCTGGCCTACGTCCACATGGCCCACGCCTCACTCCTACCAGATGTTCCAGCACAGACAGCTCATGCTCGCGGATTGCCATGCTACAGTCAAGGATTCCGACCATGTCACCCAATCGCCTGTCCAGAACATCAGCAGTCTTCTGTTGAGCATTTGCCAATGCCTGGATGTTGTCATTTAGAATATGGATAGCAGCCCTCTGCAGCCTCTGCCCTTCTCTGTTCTGTCATTCAGCACATGCCTGTGCCGCCATTACAGTCTGGAACATGCGTCTGGTGACACCAGCTGCTACGCTCTGTCCTGCAGGTGCATGTCTGCCAGAGGTCCTCCTACGAGCAGCACTAGCCACATGCTTTTGTGGCACATCTGCAGTCATTACACTGACACCATGGTGTGGAGACACACCTTATGTAGCCACCGCACATTCCTGTTCCATGCTAACAGATGCTGACTGTCCTTCCTCTATGGCCACTGGTGATGCGGTATGTGTTGGCAGCAGAACTGTATGCGGGGAAGAGGGGGACATAGCTGGGATGGCAACCATTGGCACAGATTCAGCCCCTGACAACCCTGCCTGCACCTCATGCATATGTTCATCACTGTGGCGACACTAACATCAGATGGACTGCAGGAGGGTAATGCACCTACATCACCTATGAATGCAAAGAAAGACTCTACATAAGACTCTACATTACAACAGACACACACACACACACACACACACACACACACACACACACACCATGCATGTGGTTTGACAGACAGCATGCAGCATGCATGTGATACAGCAGACGGCATGCAGCTCAGACATTAATAGTGTTAGTTAGCATACCTCCCCGGGTTGCACACAACAGCAAGCAGGTGTCATATCAGTAGCCATGCAGTTCACACAATCATGGTAGTAAGCATGCATCCCCGTGATACACCATGTGGACCAGAACAGGTTAACAGTACACATGGCTGAAGTGACCTTGACATGTAATCTGCTGACGTGTGCATTAACATGTCTGACACAATGGTGTCCTGACACATGAACAGCGTTGTAATGGGCATCACAATGCAGTGTTGTCTGTATGCCCTACAGATAGAATGCATGTTTAGCAAATGTGCATGAGCATGGAAGGGTAGTGTGAGGCGTCTACATTGCTATACAGTGTGAAGTACAGACACTGTGCGATTGCATGGCATCATGAGGCATCTATATTGCCATACACTGCGTAATATGCACACATTGCACAGCCATAACTGCATGCATACCCATGACATAACTGTAGATTGCGACCCACGATGCTGAGGTGTATAAACACCAAACCATGCTGTGTCATGTGACAGGTCACTGGAAGACCTACGGATGACACCCCTGCACAACTACTACAGAGTCTTGGCTGCCTGGCAACCATGTCCACACATGGCAGACTTGTCAATTCACCATGTCCCACATGGCACTGATGTACCACACACACGAGGTGCACAGCTAACGGTGATGTCCAACAGCAGTAAGGGAAATGTACAGTATCTGTGGCCTGATGTGGTGTCAATGTCTGTGGAAGCTGTACAGGTGACTACTGTCATGCTATGACACAGTCGTGATGTTCAACACATCTTATATGGTAGACTTAAGTGACACCTCCACTAGCTGTGCACAGGCTTTTAGGATGTCCAGTGTACCACATCAACTGTATAATCAGTCAACTAAGGCTATAATTGGACCATGTGTGGACAATGTGCAACAGGGTGTATACACATCACATCTACTTTGTGGCTACATGTCTCTGGCCATCCCCCATGGCCATGTGTGAGCATGTGTTGGCCAAATGTTTGTGATGGCCATCTATCTCACATGTCTGTGTCACCCAGAGACTCCCTATGCTGTGGAATAAAATCCCAGTCCATGTGAGGCAGAGCACCTCGCTGGCTCTGTTCAAGAGAAATCTTGACCGGTGGATGGGAGATCATAGGTTTACCCCGGGAATCATCTCTGTGTCACTGCTGGACAGAGGCAAAACAAACTAATGGGCACAGTATTTTTTAACATAAGGAATGGCGTAAGCCACAAAACTTTGGGCTAGGCTTATAAATGCCTTAGGGCAGATAGCCTAGTATAAACCTATGAACCTATGAACCCATATGACATACACTCATATATGTCAGATATGTCACCATCCACAGGGCTATGCAGACAATGGGTTGTATGTTTGGTATGTGTTATGGGATAGTGTGACAATATTGCAGCCCGAACACTACATGTCTGGGACATGTCAGATGGCACATCACAATGTGTGCACCCATTGCAGGGGCATATAACACAATGGTGACTCCTGTGGGCTGCCCATATCCCAGCTCACCGTGTGGTACTGTTTGCATACCACACATGTGTTGTTCCAATGTATAGTACATATGCCTACATTGTACAACACCTCCACCGTTGTATGTACAGCTGTCCACACATGTAACAATGACAGATACTGTGGTTTCATGTCGTTGTATCATTTTGTTTGTATATATTGCACATGGGTAGCCAGTGTGAATGATGGGAGATGTGACCTGTATATCGTGACTGGACCAAACATCAAGTGTACAAGTGTTAATTGGCCACATGGCGAATAGATCTATGCTTTAACGTGCCTGATACTGATGACAGTCTCACCTGCAACATACTGATGTCTGTGCGGCACGCCAGAGGTACCTGTATAGGGGTGACACAGCAGTTTGAACATTATCCATGACTGTATGATAGCCACAGGGTGCACTGTGCATGTTAACACATTCACCTGTACAATAGCATATAGTATGTACGCGTGCATACACAGGGTAGCATACTGTAGTATGCAGCATATGTGTAAACATACCTTGCATATGGTGTTACATTACATAATGTACAGTGACACATGCAACTAAATGGGATATAATAGTCATATGTGCAGTACTGACTTACCAGGCAACTCCAGGCTCATTGATTGGGAGACACCCACCTCCACAATGGCAGCTAGTGTTTGTGGATGCTGTTCTGAGGGTGTCCCCAGGCTGGCCAGTAGCTCCTCGGTGGGTGTGAGTGGGGGCTGGGTTGGTGGCCCACCACCTGTTCCACCTTGTTCCCTGGCGATTGCAGTGGCACGCTGTTTCGCATGTCGTATCAAGTCTATGTAGTGTCTGTGCACCTGCTGGTAGGTGCGGTTATGGCCACCCACATCATCCAGCAAAGGTCCTGCCACAGGTCGTCACATTGCTGGGCATGCTGTGGCACATGGCTGAACAACACCTCATAGTTCTCATGGAGGTACGGGATGATGACATCATCCTCCAGGCGGCTGTACGCTGACAGGCGTGAATGAGGCATTATCTGTAAGACATAATGATGGTGACAGGTCACAGTATCAGAGATGTACAGAGATACTGCTGCACATACATTTGTATTAAATCTAGTACATCTGCACAGTTATCTTTGCAAATCATCATGACACTGACACGACTGACATGTTTGTGTCACATATATGTAACACCCGTTATGCATTGGATATCATCACCATATATGTGTGTCACCTCATTACATTGTTCATACTCCATGTGAATGCTGTCTTGATATGGGCATGTCTGTTTGCCTGCACTGGTGTTCTTACCTATCAGCACATGCCTGGATGTGTCCACAGTAATGCTGTTGACCTTGATGCTGTGTATGTCACATATCAACACATACACTGACTTAATGGACTTGAGCAGTGACAATGCACACATACGCATGGAAACCTTTACATGCATGTGTTTTGCCATATACATCTACACATCACTGTACAGCAGTTCAACATCCTGCCACGGATCGCCTGTGTTGCACATGTGATAGACATGGGACAATGGCTAGCCGGACATCATTCGCAGGGATGGTTATCAACTATAGCATGTATGGGCAAGGTTTCCTAGCTGTATCCAACAGCCATTTTGCCACCGTGAGGTGCATCAGTGCCACATTACTGATCCAGACAGTTGATAATACATCTATCATGCGTTAGCATACACATGTGCAGCTTTGATGGACAGGGTTGCATGGTATGGCGGGAGTATGTCACATGTATGACACAGGGATCTGTCCAGCATGTGGCGATCCTAGTAGTAGGATGGTGGCTGTCCATGACATATGTCTTTCAGATCAGGATATGTACGTGTAGCATGTCCAACATCATAGTGTAGCACATGTCTTTATGCAAAGTAGCCAGCATGCTGCATAGTGGAGGTGAGGATTGTGAAGGCTGGTATCGCCCATCCACGCATGGCCAATACCCCTTAAAGGTGATATGTGATCCAATATTGGTCACCTGAGTGCTGAGTATGCCTGTCCAATGATCTCCATGCTCATGGATGGCACCCTGTCATGACATGGGTGCCTCGTATGACTACCTAATAGGCCTGGAGACGTCACCAACTCAGGGAGGTGAACTGCACAGCACCATCCCTTACACAGTGTCCATAATGTTGACCACTGCCTAGGTGGTAGTTAATGGGTACAGGGATATTCACCTAGCGGTGACAATGCTAATATCAGCTGTCAGATTGTGCACATATGTCACACACCTCACCCACAAAGCCCATTCAGTATGTTGTCCACAACACTGAGACAGCTATTGCTCATAGGTCATGGCCATTCACATCCTTACATACACAGATGCCTCACATTTGTTTGTGTGGTATGGGCTACAATGAGGGGGGGGGAGTACAACACATTAACCCTGTTTTACTGTAGCTGCCACTGGTGTGATATGCACATGTCACTCTTGACACCTTTTGTAGTGTTGATTCTGTCAACAGGCCACTGGTAGAACACTCCTGTGACATACGAAGGTACATGTAGTAAAACATCCGTACTGTCATCTACATCTGTACTGCTAACATCTACGTTGATAAAGGTTCATGGACTTGCAGACCATACTCAGCAGGGTAATAGTGCAGTGCCTCCAGTTATGACTGTCGTCACCACTTGTGGGTAGATATTATCCAACACCCTATCTGTATTGCATTTTCATGCTCAGCACTTGTTCAGAACTTGTGAGCACTTCATGAGCTACTAATTAATATAGCACCCATTCCAAACCACTTCTCACAAGTACACTGTCTGTACTTACATTTCCAGCTTGCTTACAGTACAACTGTTGTACACACGTAACTCATATATCTTGTGAGACATGGTTGAATATACAGGCATGTCCAACTGTCACGTACCAGTGCTATTGCCTGTCTATATGATGAATATGGCGTACATGTGGCAATAGAGCAATTGTCTCATGTACACAGTCAATGCTCACCTCCCAACATACGACACTACAGCCTGTGGGAGATGCACATATGTAGCCATGCTGGGGGTAATGCTCTCACCAACCCAGACTGAACCTGACAGTCATGTGGGGACGTGTAACATTTGCAACACACCCCACTCATCACATAGTCTCACAAGATCTCCACCACGACAGGCCACACATAGTATGAATACAACTTTTGCAGAACCTCTCCATACTCTGTGTAGGCACCAAAACAATAACTTATAGCCCACAGACTCATGTGTGCCCATCACATACAGCCAATAGGGTGTTATAACATGCACAACACACCAGTCATAGGTGACTCTGTACGCGGTCACACTGATGTCCCACTCAGCAGGCTACACAAGGCGATAGTCGCTTACATCTAGCTGTCAGGTAGCTGGTTCTGCAACAACCTATGCACCCATGCCACACCTCACCAGGTACAATTTGACTGTCATTCTCCATGTTAGTGTGACTGCCCTGAGATGCAACTTCACAGATAACATGTGCAGGGCCATGCAATAGCTCACCGGTCTTGTAGCCCTGAAGGTATCGGCCAAGCCCTGGGGAGCATTATGCATTTATCCGGACTTGATACCACTGTACAATGACTGACTGTTTCACTTCAACAGTTGCCTATGCTTCTGCTGTCATTTCACAGGCATCCAGTATCTGTCCGCTTTGACTGACATGGTCAACAAAACACGATGCTTTGGCACAGATGTCCCTCACCTGTCAGCCCTGGGAGTACAGATAACATGTAAGGCTCTTGCTGCTCCTATACTGCCTGTCATGCACAGTTTCCAATAACATTCACCACCAGAATGGGAACAGGCAAGCAAAACATGGGGTCATGTGACTCGATGCTTGACATCTTCATCTCTGATGCACGCAGGCAAGGCACTCCTTATAATGGACCACTTCAATATCTCTGCAGTGACTGGGAGCTGCCTCTGGGCTCCGCAGAGCTCACCTGCACTGACAGTTTATACGCAGACCACACCTTTCAGTCATGTAACCTGGACCGGAACACCCATGGCTGAGGTGTTCCCATATTCCACTATGTTGTACACACCTCCTGGCTAGTTACTTAGCACAATGCATCAGAGGTGATCCACGTGCAACTAACTGTGGCCAGAATTGCTATACACATTGTAACATGCTACGGATTCAACAACATACCCCACGGTTACCAGCCCTCATTTCTTGGTGTACTGGACAGTAGGGTTCAGACAGGTACTACTGATGTGAGACTGACACTACCACACACTTAACTCATGTACCGACACATTAGGCCAACGCTGTCCGGGATTCATAACCTCCACTCGGCTGGATCAACCCATACACACCACCTCCAAGACCAACAATATCCTAGACATGGACATGACCAACATGTGACTGGTGTTCCACACCTGGGGTTATCCCCTCGTTGGTGGTTTCCGAACATATGCTAATCACCCTTGTTATCCACATCCCGGCACCACACCCTTCACGGCATACACAGTACAAGATTACTACAATGCCTACTACAGACGTCTTATGACAGCAGTAGTAAACGTCATGACACCCGTGCAGATGGACAATGCACATACAAACACTGAAACATACCCCAGTGCACTTCATTAGCACTTACATGACTGCATGGATCATGCTATTCCAAACAGAGTCATGGTGGTACCCACCAGATAACGGACGCCACTCTGGGGGTCCAGTTCCATGGACATAATGTACAACAAAAGGTGGAGGCTGTTGCAAAGTGGAGTACAATCCCATGGGTGGGGTAGCTCACTGGTCAGCCTCAGTAGGGCTACGGGATTCCTTATCACATACTCCAAACCTAGCTACGTAAACATTACTGCGACACATTCCAGGGTGTACCACAAGGCATTATGGAGGTATGTCAGTAGTCAATGGCAATACCCACATCTGCCCTGACATACGACAGTTACTCAGGAACATTACAGAACCGAGTGATGTTGGCAACATCCTGGCAGATGGGTTCAATGCTAACATTACACCCTCTCACTCCCAACAGGGCCACAATCCATGCAGGAACATTGCGGTGTCCCTGCGGTCACAACTACACAGTTCTAACCTGCACTCTCTAAGGCCTGGAACACTGACTCCATGTGACCGTCCAACATCCCAGGCTGTGATTTACACAAATCTCTGAACGACATGTCTCCCCACTTGGCCACCAGATTCAGTAATAGCCTTGTATCAGACATTGTGGCCCCCGAATGGCACACAGCAACAGTTATCACACTCCACACAGGTGGCGTCACAATGAACCAGAGGGACTATTGCCCTATACGCCTGACTGGACTGTTCTGCAAGGCTATGGGGTACATCATCATGGAAGTCATTCACAGAGACATTGGTGGGCTCCAGTCCTTTGATGCCACCCAGGTTGGACTTGTTAGGGCCAGAGCATGGCTCCTACACCTGGTGGACTCCTTTGATACAGTTACCAGGGTAGTTGATGATGGTAAGGGGGTCCACACAGCCTACATTGTCCTCTCATTGGCTTTCAGCACCAGTGTCCAGTTTGGTATCGACAACATACACATCCACCTGCACATCGACCCCTATGTCTCAGGATGTTATGCAAAGTGGCTCACGGACAGGACCCACACAATGAGGGTAGCATACCATAGTACCTACTGTATTTCAGTTACACTTGGCATACCACAGTCCTCAGTCATAGGGCCCCTCATGTTCGGTATATGCTTCCCTGAGGTACAGGCTAGCACAGAGGGACTTTCCCTGACTAGCTTTCCAGACAACTGCATACAAAGCCCCATGATTGATCCACCAGCTGATACTGACTCCCTCCATACGGGTGTCACTGTGACGGATACCTGATATCAATAACATGACCTCAAGCTGCATGACACAAGGTGCATGAATATCCCCTTTGCATTACACCAATCACCCACTGACTATCACATAGGTGGTAGTCTCCTACATACGTCACATTGTACGTGATCGTAGTACAAACGTATGTAGCACCCACTCCTTTGATAACCATATTGCCAATGAGGCGTGGATATCCTTCTACGTGGCCACTCTTATCTGTACTGGGTTTTTAGCTGGAACATAGGCACCCATTGTACCTCTGAACTCCTGACGTATACACACATTCAAGGGTACAACACCCTGTTTAGGGTGTACCTTACAGAACAGCTACGGCTTTACATACCACAACATTAACATGCCAGGAGGATTATTGAGCTCCGAAGCTTGATGTGCGCGGCAGAACTACAGACACCACAACTGTACACATTTGCATACTGCATACTCAGGGGTGACCTCTGCTGAACATACAGGGCCCATGTCCACAACAATATTCATGGATATACTCCACATAAGCGACATAAGCAAAAGCCACTGAGAGCAACATGCTCATGGATATGTGCACACACGCAACAATGAGTGGGATGTGTTTGAGGGTTACATTCCCAAACCAGACACTAACCATGCTTTGGAACATGATTCCTATGTACATCACGCAGGGACACTCAGTAGCACTGTTCATGTGATACCTCACTTGGTGGATGGGAGACACACATGTACACCAGGGATCACTGCAGTGGCTGTACTCTGCAGAGGTGCAGGTAACACATGGTTCTGCTGTTCACAGACAGGACACTACCCTAGAGAGGTGCTGCTGGTGTAAACATTGTAGTTAGGCTTACACATAGACTTGCCAGACAGCATAGTACCCCACTATGAACCTGTGAAGCTATTACATGTCCTTTGTGCATGGTTAATTGAGTAGCTCTTCCATTTCGATTAGCTATCATGCTGTTACAGTGTCCCATGACTACAAGCCATATGTATCCTGTTACTGTATATTGTACATGCCAATAGACGATACCTTTGGTTTGCATGATATGACTGTTCTGCTGTGTAGAATATCTGACATATCTACCTACAATACTGTACATTACACATATTTTACATATTACCCCACAATGCAAAGCATACTTGCACAGCAGGACCACCTTAGGCATGTCATTGTCATTATATGCCCATACACATGCCTACTGTGACAGTATATCAACATATACTACCCCTGCTATGGCACGTACTTGTTGGACATACCCTACCACTGACAGCAGGTGGTATGGAATTGTTCTGTTTAAAGCCCTCATGTAGCATTCCTTGTGGTGTCTGTGATGTTTACCTTGTGGCCCACTGCAGGACACACAATTTCTACAAGCGTTACTATGCTCAGCAAGACATCACTACATAATACCTTTTCCCACTTTATGCATTGCGGACACTTTTAATTAATACAAAACAGGCTATACATACACTAAAATACTGAGTGTTCTACATACCTTGTTAGCGTTCCGAACTTTCGTAACTATCTCTCTTACACTGTTTAAACAGTTCTATGGTATGAGCATATGGTTTGAATGTCTGGCAAGTCATCCTTATATACGTCGATACCTGTAACATGTGGTTTCCTGCCGCCAATTGGTGTTCCTGAGTAAATTATTACATGCACATCAGCTGTGCAGCTACTCCATTCGCCAATTACGTGGCAACAGTGGGGTATAATTGAATTCTCCACTTGGGTGTTGCCCATTTGCCCTACCTTCAGGGAGACGGCCTGTATGTGTTTTGTTGTGTGTAATTGCAACTGCTATTTATAGAGGCCCGGATATTTTGGATTCATGTCCCCCGTGGATTGTGTGTGATGGCTAGAATATGTGGTTCTACATGTGAGCATACCTGTTATCTCAACCGTCTGATAAGGGGCTACTGCAAACAAAACCTGTAACATCACCGTCTGTTCCATTATACAATGGCTACGTTTTCACAAGGCGCCTTTAAAAATGTGTCTCTCACAAGGTATGTTAACGCTTCTGAGATGTAATTGAGTGAGTGGATGTTTGTGCTGTTATTACAGTCTGTATTGCTATTGTTTCGTGTGTGGGAGATGTAGGTGGGTGTATGTAGCATATACAGGTTTGTGGGGCTTGCATTTCTACATATTACATATATGTGTGTGGGCTCCTTCCCTAATTAAAGACCTATCAGTTAGTAGACTTTTGTTATGGGCATATACACTGGGCCATTGTTAATTGGTTTCTATATAGTATGCAGCTGAGGTTGATACTTCTATACCTCCGGAAATACAGCGATATATAAAGGAATGTTACTAAATGACATCTGTCCAGTGCATTTCTGTCCCAGATATTTGCACTCATTGCAGTTGTGTTGGTAACTGAACCTCTTTGGCATGGGATGCCACCTTTTCAAATGGCCATAGTGGGACATTTGCGGGACACACATCGGTGTTTACAGGCCGACACATACCCACGGTCAGTACACAGGATAGCACATACTTTTATCCTGAATACATACTTATTCTTGTAGGACTTTGGCTACTCATCATGTTTCATGTAACATTTACATTTCTTACATACAGGCATAACTATTTAATGCAACCGTTACATAATATATGGGACATAATTATGTCCTACAATCACGGACATTTGCCCTTTTTAATGTTTTATGTCAGGACACAACTGCCCAGGGAGGGGCTGTCCCTCCTAATGTGGGACAGGTGGTAACCGTATGCCTATGGCTAGCTATAACCACACCTACCGTAATGATCTACCTCCGAGTTAGCACTAACAGACAAACGATGCAGACACACACACACACACACACACACACACACACACACACACACACACACACACATATTACAGTCACAAGGAAACACACACGGCACCCTCAACACACACATACACAGACTACGGCAATCACAAACACAGTTGAACATAGTATCTATGTGGACCGCAACACCGGCAGCGGTAACTAAATGTCCCTTAATACCGTGATAATATTACTCGTGGTTCTAGTGTTCCGGTACTGTGTTCTTTCGGTCTTTCAGCCTCGTGGTTACGTGTGTCGGTATGTGATACATTCCATAGTTGGCAGTATCCTATTTATTTGTACCTCCATGGTTGTGTACATGTCGTTGACCTATCTATATATTTGCAGATATCGGTGAATCTGTATATATCAACATATATCTCTCTATCACCCTTTCTATCTGTATTTTATATATATATATATATATATATATATATATATATATATATATATATATATATATATATATATATCTGACAGAGAGAGTGACAGGCAGACTACACGTTTTATTTTGTACTTGTCGGTGTATACTGTTTCCTGGACTCTGCACATTTGTGTTTGAACCTGTCACATTACACACCTACCGTAGGTACATCTTGGGTAGCTTAGTGTTAGGTGATTGTGTACATGACTGCGTGTTCTACTCCTGGCAGTGGTCGTTTTACCTTTCAGAGCAGGCACTATTAGTACAGGGGTGAATAATGCTGGTTTCACCTGTTCTGGCCATCACTGACCGTGATCTGCACGATATTCAGAGAAGCTTAGCCCTGTTTTGCGCATATCCGTATAGTCTTATTTAAACGCTTACCAACACTGGGCAACGCATATTCCCGCTAAAGTGTGCTAAACATGATCTGATGACCTGCATCCAACATGCAATATTCGTGCCTTCGGGATTACGTTACATCCCTTGCAGGACGTGGGACCGGGAACATGCATGACAGTCACTGCATTTACCACTTGGGCATCTGGGATTTGTGCACGTGTTATGGTGTTTTGTATGTGGACTATACTACGGCTGTTACTCCATACTGCAATCACATGGGTAACTCAGTTTACATATGGATGAGTCCTATTAATGGTATGTCCATGTGATGTTTAATGGATGTGCTCCAGCATTGGGTATGTATATCACAGTGAGCCACACACTATAATGTGCTACACCTTCACACGACCGTAGGTGGAGCATGCTGGGATGACATACATGTCATGGGTACACCCCATGCCTTGACATGACATCCAGGATTACATTATGTGGAGCCCCTCATTAACGCACCAGGGAATCCATGCAGAGTGTGTGGGGAACAGTGATTACACACATGGGATCCCACAATTGCCTCTGCTCCACTGAGCGACAGTTGGTTACTCAATGTTGTGGTGACAGCAGACACTGTTTGCCTCGATTGATGTATGGCCTCTGACAATCGGGCGTGTACCTACCGATGTACCTAGGAACCTATACACACAGTACCAACATATGCTGATAGGTGCGTGTACTGTTCAGGTGTTGACATTCCTTGTTCCAATAGCTGTTGTGTGTACAATGGTTGAGGGCTGCCTATGTAGGATTCACACAGTATCCCACCTATACATTACAATTTACAGGTGGTCGTGTGTGTGTGCCATCCATTTTACTGTGTGTGTGCAGGTGGAGAGGTGTGCCAGTCCGTAGGAGCCTACACTGTCAGAGTATGTGCTATACGTTCCCTCTTTGCCAATGCATAGGCATATTGGGCACGCCTCCGTCTGCCTACTGGGGCTGGCATAGGGTGTCCGTGGTTTGAATCCTCTGTGCCTGTGATGGCCTTGGCAATTGCTGTGGGCTATGAGTGCCTTCACCATTTTGTCCCTGCTGCAGCTGTTTCCGCAGGATCATATTATGTAGCATGGCACATACTATGAAGATGTGGGCACACGTGCCTGGAGAGTACTGCAAGGCTCCACCAGATATGTCCAAGCAATGGAACCGTGATTTCAGCATCCTGAACACACGCTCTATGATGATTCTGGTTTGTGCGTGTGCCTCATTATGGCATTCTTGCATGGGTGTGTGTGCATTTCTGATGGGAGTCATCATACACGGCTCCAGTGCATAGCCAGCATGCCCCACAAGGTGGCCATGTGGGATGTCCCCCCAGACAAATACCTGATACAGCTGTGAGGCATGCCAGATATGGGAGTCATTGTAGCTTCCAGGGCTGCCAGCACACACATCCATGATAATGCCCTGGGCATTGCACACAACCTGGCAGTTGATGGAGTGGAATTCCTTGCAGTTTATGTAGCGCCTACCATGCTCACTGGGTGGTGACTTGATATGTATGTGCGTGCAGTCTATCGCACCCAGTACCTCTGGGTAGTGTGCCACATGGTGGAAGTGAGGCATATTGCTGCCCAACTCCTCCTGAGTTCGGGGGAAGTATATATGCTCATTGGCATGTGGTAACATGGCATCCAGGAACTGGTGTAGTACCCTGGATGCTGATGCCTGTGAGATCCCCATTATATCACCAGTTGGCCTTTGAAAGGTACCTGTGGCTAGTATTCGCAAGCTTACACATACCTTCGTGTCCACTGGGATGGGTTCCCCTCTGTTGTTTCTGGATCTCAGGTGTGGCCGGCACAGCTCAACTATTTGCTGTAAGATGTCCCTGTCCACCCTGTAACGCTCTATCTGCAGATCATGTAGCCCCTGGTAGGTTACCCTTGGTCTGAACACTCTTCTCCTCCTCCGGGGCCTGCAGTGGTTGTCAGCATCATCCTCCACAACACCGTCAGTCTCTAACACATGGTGATGAATCACAACTATGGCAGCTCCCAACATGTACATTTCAAAAGTTCCGCGTATGTTTACACCTATGGTGCAATGTTTGGGAATACACAGGTGTGTGTGGGGTGCTTTCACACTTTATACTATTGTGCTGTAAACACCGATGATGTCATAGGGTGTGTATGTACGATCGTAGCTGCAGGGTATCTTATGTGGTTTACAACAGGAACTACTATTGTGGTGCCTTTGGTGTTGAATTACATTTGGCTGCCATGGATTACATCTTGCCCTTCCCTTTACACTTCTTCACGTTTCACCTACCATTTTCTGGCATGCATCCAGCAGCCTGCTTTCATTTTTACTTTCCTAGACCTGGCTTATCTTGCGTAATGTGTTCTCTTGCCGGTCTACTGCAGGTTTGCTTTGCTCTGCTATGACAGTTCTCTTTTCTTTGCAATCCGACACCTCCCCTATCCTGTTTTGCAAGTTTCTGCGAGCAGACTTGTCAGCTGCCATCGATTGCCCACTGTGAGTTAATAGGTGTTAATTGCTCAGTTGTACTCCAATACCCTACTGCGGCATTTCCTTATTTTCTTCCCCCGACCTTCCTGTTTGTGCTATGGTGCACGGCACGTGCATCTGCTTACCAGGTTTCGGGCATGTTTTCATCCCCGTAGACATGTGCTTTCGGGTACCATATGTGCTCTCAGCTAAACGATGCTATACCTACCTCCCCACCCCTGTCCTGTGGCTTTGTTTAGCAACAGCCAGGCCAGATTTGCATTGCTCCAACGTGCTTACAGCTACGGTGGCACACCCCACTGCTGATGTCATGTATACCTCTGAGCCACTCCTCGGTGTTGTAGCACTGCGCCGTATGGTACATCCTTAATCCGGCAGGACATTTGCGATTCAGTATTACCTGCCTCATTTGCATGGCATTGACTACTAATTCATAGTTACCGCGCCAAACACTGTCACAGACCCTTAGCAACCCTTGCAGCTTGGTTGTGGTGTACCATGCATACCATTGAGTATTATGGTGAAATCCTGATTTGTATTACATTGCGATTTTATGACATTTGTATATATTTTCTTGGACATGACATTAAATGTTTTTTAGGTGTTCTGCATGTTTTCTTATGCATTGGCTGTATATTTAGCCATTGGCATATGTTAACTTTGTAACACATAAGTCTGGTCCGCTGTCATAGCTCCGATGTTCTGTTTGGGAAAATGTAAACCGTGTTTTTTGGTTTACATTTCTGTGGGCTTATGCTACACCTGCACCACTTCATGAATCGCTATGTACCTTCATTTGCATGGTGCGGCACTGTGCATGGGATGATTAGCATACCTAAGCCGATGGTTGCGCAGATCTGGCATACGCCGGTAATGCACGTGGATTTGGATCGTACCTGAATCGCTCGGCGGCCATATTTGGCGTTATACCACCTACGCTACGCCTGCGCCTGGTGCAAGCTTCATGAATCCCAGGGACTATTTCTCACATGATGGAATATTTCAAATGGGGCTGTTTTTATTATGTAAGAAGGATAATACTAAGAAGTATTATGAACTCCTCCAGATGGAGTCTCCCAAACCCATTGGTGTTCCTGAAATCTTGGCTGCCTGTATAGATACCTTTTCAGCAGCCTCTGTTACCCGATTCTCATCCCCTAACCCCCAAGAGACTTGACAAATTTTATAAGGTGCCTGGCTATTGTAAATTTTTGTACTGACCCTTCTGTAGTGTCAGTCTCTTCTGACAAACCTTCTAAATATTTGCCATCTAGTAAACTACTTCCTTCTGATAAAGATAGTAGAGCCATGGAACATCTAGGCAAAATGGTCTATACTGCTGCCACCCTGGCTTTTATGGATATTAATTACCAGACTCATATGACCAGGTATGCTTTAGGCCTTCTTTTTCACGCTTCTCAGGCTCTTTCTGACCTCCCTGATTTGGAAGAGAAGGTCTTGTCCCTCTCTTTATTGGGTTTTATCTCTCAAGTGGCTCACCACTCTATTAAATGTAGTTATGATGCAGCTGATGCTTTCTCTAGGGCTGCTGCATTTGGTTATGTTTTGAGACATTACTCCTGGATTCATCTTCAGCCTTTACCTGATGACATTAAAGCTAAACTGTTGAATGTCCCTCTTGACAATAAGAAACTTTTTGGCTCTGCTGCTGCTGCTGAGCTTTTTAAGTTTCCCAATGACAACAGTAAGGCCTCACAGTTACTGAAACACATTTTTGTTTCTCCTGTCCCTAAATTTCAGAGGAATTATCCATCCAAATCTGCCATTGCTCACAGACAGTCTCGCCCTCCACCCAAGGATAAAAAGGGTTCTATGCGTGTACCGCTGCTAAGTCTACTCAGACTCCTTCCCAGAAGCCTCATTTTCAAGACAAACCAGGTTCTGACAATTTTCTTTTCCTTTCCCTGGGATGGATTATTTTATCCATACATCTTTCCCTGCCCTTCCCCAACTGGTTAAGGGTCACTCAGGACTCTTGGGTCTCCTCCATCATATACCAAGGATATTTCATGGTGTGGAAATCCTTTCCTAAGTATCCCTCAACCTCCTCAGGAACAGCTTCCTTTTTTCCAGAACTGCTTGAGGCCCTTCTGGTTCAGGGCATCATTCAAGTTGTGCTCCCTTCCCAAGAAGAAAACTTTTTTTTTTATTCCAGGATGTTCCTGGTTCCCAGGAGGGAAAGAAGGCACCTGAAGAATTATTCTGGAGCTTTCTCAACTCAACACCTTTCTAAAGGTCCCTTCCTTTCATATGCTGTCCCTTCAAACCCCATTTCCTCTTCTTCCCAAGGCCTTTCTGATATCATTGGACTGCAAGGATGTCCACCTTCACTTCCCCATCCATCCCCTTTTCAGTAAGTTTTTACATTTCTCTGTTTCTTTCTTTCATTTTTAGCTCTCTGCTATTCTTTTGGTCTCTCTACTGCCCCAAGTTTATTCAAACGCTTTGTTCCTGTTATTGCCTTCTGCTGGATGAGAGGGGTTCAGAGCTTTCCTTATCTAGACTATCTGTTCATTCAAGCTTTGTCCCCGGGTGACCTGTTTCAGCACCTCCAGTTTATTATTTGTCTGTTACAAAGCCTGGGAGCCTGGGGTTTACCATAAATTTTCAGAAATCAGTCCTGGTTCCTTCTCAGGATCATGTTTTTTTCTGATTTGCAGGAGCCATACCATTCCCATGCCAGCATCCATGCTTCTACCCAAGGCCCTCTGTCTGATCACCTTCTTTCAATCTCTTCTTCCTCTGGCTTCAGTCACAGCCAGGGAATTTCTCAGGGTTCTAGGATTCATGGCTTTCACCATTCCTATGCTACTTCTAGCCAGGCTCCATGAGAAAACTACAGTGGTTCCTCAATACAGTGTTGCTTCAACACTGCCATCCACTGGAATTCCTAGTTTCGTTTCTTCCATGTATTAAACTCAAGCTTTATTGGTGGATTCATCAGCTTTCTCTCAACCCAGGACTTCCTTTCTAACCTCCAGTCCCATCTCAAGAACTCTTTTCAGATGCATCAGACAGACGGTGGAGGGCCTTCTTAAGTTTTCTGAATGCCCAAGGTCTGTGGCCTCCCCATAAGAGGTCAGATCACATCAACATAAAGGAGAAGAGAGCTCTCCTTTTAGCTCCTCAGGCTTTTCATTCTCTCTTTCTTCCAGGGCCTCTCAAAGTTTTCACAGACAATACCACAGTGATGTGGTATGTAAACAAGTGAGGGGGGACACAGTCCTACCTTCTTTGCAGACTCAATTTTTGGGTCTAGGATCTAGCTGTCCAATATTAAGTGACTCTTCATGCCGTCTACATTCCTTCAGAGCAAAATACAGTGGCAGACTATTTGAGCAGGTCTAGTACACAGGCGCATGAATGGATGCTTCACAGAGATGTGTTTCTGGGCATTATCCATCAGTGGGGTATTCCTCTAACAGATCTTTTTGCTTCCCCTCTGAACACACAAAACCCTCTATTCTGTGCAAGCGTCCAAGCATCCCAAGCTCTCATAGCATGGAAGACAAGACACCCTATCTTTTCTGTGCAAGCGTCCAAGTATCCCAAGCTCTCTTAGCATGGAAGACAAGACACCCTATCTTTTCCTTGGAAGGGGATTTTCTTTACACCTTTCCTCCCCTTCCCTGATTCCGAGTGTCCTGCTCATGATCAAGCAAAAATCCCCTAAATTCTTGTTGGAGACTCCCTTTTGGCCCGGACTGCATATGTTCCCCCTCTTTCTTCACTTAGCCAGGGGCAATCATCATAAGTTACCTCACCAAGTACACCTTCTGACACAAGACGAGGGGTCTCTTATCCATCCTCACTTTTCCACTCTTCAAATGACGCTGTGGGTGATAGGGTTTTGTTCCCTACCTCTTTTCTGAGAACAAGCTTAGTGTTTTGCAAAGGCTAGGAAACTCACTACCAGGATATCATATTTGTCCAAAAGGAAGAGATTTTCTGTCTGCTGCCTCTCTCATAACCAGGATCCATTTTCAGTGGAGATTCTTCTGGTTCTCTCTTACATGTGTGAATTTTTCTACGCCGAGTTGGCATATTCTTCAGTTAAAACTTACCTATCAGCTACTTTTGCTTGTCTGCCCTGGACTCCACCTATAGCCTCTAGGTTTCAGATCAAATAGTTTCTTAAAGATGTTCTTCATGTCAGGGATGTCAGGAAGCACACTCTGCCTTCCTAGGACCTCAATTTTGTTCTTGAGAAATTGACTCAGGCTCCTTTTATACTTGGAAGACTGTTCTTCCTTTGGCCCTTACTTCAGCTAAAAGGAGTATCTGAACTCCTATGGCTGTTCCTCATTTCAAAGTGTTTCATAGGGAAAAGGTGTTGCTTTGTATTAATCCTTCTTTGATGCCCAAGGTGGTTAATGAGCTGTCTCTTAATCTTTTAATTTACCTTCCTTTTTCCTTCTCTGCGGTCTGCTAGTGAGAAGGCTCTTCATACCTTGGATTTATACAGACAGCTCAGATTTTATCTGGACTTAGATCTAGGCCATTCACAAATCTGAGCAACTTTTCTTTTCCTTTCATCCCAGGTCTTTGGGTTCACCTGTTTCTAAACAAACTATATCCTCCTGGATTTCTAAAGCCATTTCTTTTTGTTAGTCATTTCATAGTAAATGACTTTCTACCTCTGTAAAGGCTCACTCTACCAGAGATTTTGCTTCCTCTGGTGATTTTTTCAAAGGACTAGACATAAATTTCATCTTTGAGGCTGATGCTTGGACTTCTGTCCATACCTTCACTAAACATTGTAAGCTGGATGTTGTTTCCACAACAAGACCTAGCTTTGCCAGAGCTATTCTGCATGGGTTTTTAGAGGCCTCTTCTGTGCCTTCCTCCTTTCAATTTCTCTTGAGCTTTTGCACTCTCCTTTATGTAAAGGATACTGCAACAGTGATACAGAAGGGCATAGTACAGTTGTGTCAAATCTTAGTGTAACAGTAGATGTCCTTCTCTTGACTGTTGCAGTATTCTCTCCCTCCCTGCTCCCCGTTCTGCTCTGCCCTATTTCTTTTGCCTTCAAGGTCAGAAATTCTTTTTTTCCTCCTTCTGGATGCATATGCTCCTCCTAGTCCCTAGCGACAATCTGTTTCTCTTGGGAATTTTCAGTTCTGAAGTATGTACATCCGTGCATCACCATTATGCCTTACACCTTGCACAGGAAGCATAAGTGTGATGTACGATGTCTATAAATTCCAAAGGACTTTATATACTGGCGAGATATTGGGCTACCCTTGGCAGATCACTTATGTAAAGAATACTGCAACAGTGAAGAGAAGGACATCTACTATTATGGTAAGATTTTACACAACACAACTGTACTTTTCAGTCTGTCTTTCAGACTGAGAATAAGGTAATTAAAAAATGGAACACTGGTTTCTTCAAGGCTAAAGTTAATGTTTTCTAAAAGCATGTAAGTTTTTCACATCTGGGTGCGGAATGCTGTTAGAAAAGAACAGACGTCAATTACAGTAAATAGAAGCACAGGCAATAACATGCGTCTTTACATGGATAACCTCAAGCAGCTGTCTATCTGGGACAAATATTCCTATTGGGAGGGTTAAACTTCATTATTTGATGATGTTAACAGTTGTGTGTGTGTACATTAAATTAACAGGTTATGGCGGTGTTCTGCAGGTGTGTTTTTTTTTCCTTTGTTTGTTCATTTGTTTTTTTGTTTGTATGTTTGAAAGTTTTTATTAAAAGAAAAAGGCTTGTAAAATGTGACATAAGTTCCAATGCTGATAAGAAAAAAACTGTACAAAGGATTAACATGTCAACCATTAGAGGATACCATACCTCTCAACCTGGAAACATCAAAAATCTGGACAAGGCCCATGAAAAATAGGTACAAATCTGTACACTGATTAACATCTAATTTGCATATACAATTACGTAACCCCACCCACCCCAATGGAATTGTGGGATACCAACTTTCAAACGCAAACCGAAGAACAGACAACCAAAATATGGCACCAGAGTCCCCCTGCAGCCATTCCAATGTCCCATTGCCTGGCTATTTCACCCCATTTACCATGTATTCATACTGCTTTACTTCTACAATGATTATTTGGATTTTATTTTTACATTTTACAGCACAATAATGCAGAAACGCAAATAGACATCATCTGGTAAACAAAGCAATAATGTCTCACAATGAAAATAGGCTTGGCATTAAAACTTCTCTGCCCTTGAAACTCACATTCATTGAAACAGCACTGAAGAACACATAACTAAAAGTTCTACACTATACACCCTCAGATACTAAAGTTCGGAACAAAATGATTTGCAAATGAATGACACAAATATTCAGCCCATCACTAACCACCAAGACACAGCCTTACTGCTTCATACACAACTGATATTTCCTATCCCTAAAGTATCCACACTTTCCTCTGCATCAGACTACAGGACTGTTATGACTCTCTGATATAACAAAGATACTTGAAAAGCTAGCTTATGATCAGATTTAGTTATTTATTTAAAATTTGTTAACCTGGGTAGAATACTGATCACACATGATCAATTTCAGTCTCAGGCTGTTTCAGCCAAGGAAAGCATTAAAATGTAAGAATTGCTGAGATACTTTTTTGAGACTGTCTAGGAATTCTTTACTATAATATATTATAGATAAATGTTTACATATGCAATTTCTGCGCTTTCATAAATACAGGTGAGCATGTTTATAAAATATGCATTGTATTGTTACACAAAGTATACACAAATTAATATATTTTTAACAGATGGTTGAGACTGCTTACAATGGAGATCTAGATTACAGAAAACACCACAGAAAATTCAGAGGAAGACACAGATCCCATTGAAGGCGAACAGCTGAGGTACCAGGACGGATTGAATAAAGATGGATTAAAGCCACTTCTGTGTCTTCCTCTGAATTTTCTGTGGTGTATTCTGAAGAATTTTGAGGTTTGGCTTCTTGAGTTTGTTTAGTGTTTCTGAGATCTAGATTACATCCAGATATATAACATTTTCTCTGACACTCATCATAGCTTTCATTCAAGCTATAGAACAAATATGTTATACTCATTCACTAGCCAGCTACACTGCCACATGGATGATAGACTACTCAGGAGCTTCTTTCTTTCTTGATCTTAAAGGACCATTCAGAACAGCTAACCATAACCTACTGCTCCATAAAAGTGACCACGTCTGAAGTCTCAGATGGTCACTTTATGGCTCAAAGACTACTTTTCCAGTAGATTGTTTCACACAGCTGACATTAATGGCAACACATGATCTATTAACATCACAAAAAGTATATCCTGGCAGTTCGTACTTGGCCCTTTCTGTTTACAATTTCCTTCGATAACCTTCCATGGAACCTCCCACTGTTTAAATACATGCTATATGCTGATAATATTTTACTCGGCAGGGCATAAGGTACATAATATCATTAAGACATTGCATAATGTAGATAACATCATTCTGGCATTGCAAAATGTAGATAGTTGCATCAGGGCATTGCACAAAATAGGCAATACCCTTAGTGCATTGCAGAGGGAATTTGAGCTGACATGGAACAAGCTTAACAGGAAAAACTTGAAAAGCAATGTATGAATAACCAAATTGTTTCTTTTACCCCATATACTGAAGCACAGATAAATAAAGTTTAAACTCAGTTACAAATTTAATACAAGATGTCAAATCTGCTTACAGCTGAAACAGGGAAAGCAGCTGCCTTAAATGTGTTGCTTCCAAGATAGGAATGTGGCCTTACCATTATCTCATTAATTTCATTTCTTTTAGCTCAAAATGTTACTCCTTTGCAAACAGCTGAAAGATACTGAGATTAATTAATCTGGACAGTCTGAGAGGCACACGACTATAATACTTAAAGGAAAGGCATCTTAACTCCAGTAACAGCCAGAGCTACTGTTTTTCAGGCTAACATTTTGCTAAAAAAAAGATACTGCCCACCACTTAACAACAAGCTGCTTGTCAGACAAGAAGCACTCAGCTGGGAACTGCTGCACTTCAACTCTGCCTAACAGTGCATTCACAAAAATTTCTTCAGCATACTGAAATAATGTTTGTGTCTTTCAGCTTATCCCGGCCCCCAACCTTCCACAGAAGGCACACAACTGACCCACCTAATGCTTTACTCAAACAGCTGCTCTGTAAAATAAGGTGATGGACTACAAGCAAGACATATTGCACAAAACATATTACTTAACTGCCAAAAAAAAAAAAGTATATTTAGCATGTGATGAACACAGACAGAATGATGTGATATATAGCTGACCACTTGATTCTTCCCAAAAAACAAGCTTTCACATTGTCTTAAGTTTGATTTTTTTCGCCTGTAACTGAATACAGTATGCTTTATATTACAAAAAAAACAGTCCCTGAATTACCATCACAAACAAGTTTTACATACAACAAATGACTGACTTAATATCACAAATCTAAATTAAATAGCTACCCTTCCGAGTCAGCTATCATGTTGTAATTGGTCTGATACAATAAGAAATATATCAACAAAGCCAAGCCTTAATTCAATACCAATAAACAGTTGAATCATTTTTTTTCTTACATACCACATTTAATACTCCTAACAATTCACTCCACAACTTCAATCGTGTGTATAACACCACTGCTACTTTTGGAGCTACTAGACGTTTCTCAGCTACATATCTCAGTGTCTGGGATATTGGAAAGGCTTTTGTCCAAACTTTTAGGCATGGGGGATGACAAATTCTGACTGAGACATATTCAAGCAAACCAGGAAACACATCTATAACTAGACTACATTATTAAAGGTTATTCATACAGATTCTCCTCCAGGCTGCACTCAGAGTAACTTACAGGACAAACTGGTCTCTGCCTCCCACCGCAAACTGGAACATGTTGGCTGAATTAATGTAATCGTATACAGACAGATCTTTTTTTCCATTTCTTTTGCAACAACGTAAAGGGTCGCTCTAAATATAGAAAATAAATGCACAGGCAAATAAACAAACTGCTCAAGTCATACTTACATGCACACACCACTTTCCTTATTTGAGTCTTGCTACCCTGAAATGAGTTCTGCTGCCTGCCGTTTCCGCTTGCAATTTTGTCATTATCCTCTCTGCCATTCCTGCTTGCAAATTTTGCAAAGAAGTTCCTCTGCCTTTCTTGCTCTCAAACAAGTGCTGGTGGTGTTTCCCCATTCCTTTCGCCATAATTCTGCCATTATCCTTGCAGCTAGGCCAGCCGGAAATGATGACGTGAGCTCCTTGGGCTCAATTCCGACTGGCTGGTAGCCTTGATGGAGCTGACGTCATCGCGCACGTGATGACGTCAGCTCGGCAGCAAAATTGAAAAAAAAAAAACAAAGCAAAAAAATCGGAAATGAAGGGGTGCCACTCGGGAATCGTGGCACCCCTTCATTTAGACCCCAAAACTCGGTAAAAACCGAGTAATTCGGTATGGTTGGGAGGTCTGGAGGATACATGTATCACAAAAGCTGAAAATAGGCATTTAAAAAGCTGCCATACATAAAATAGCTGGGAATAAAAACATCTTACCATAAGGGCGGTACTTTCCATATCATCTTGGAATATGAATGGTCTCACAGGTATAGACAAATAAAAAAATATTAAACTACATTAATAAATAAGGAGTGCAAACAGCAATGCTACAGAGACATATGGAAAGAAATGTGCACTGAATTTGATAAAGAAAGGATTTTAGGATGGATATTTAGAAGAATATTAGGGACAAAGGAAAAGAGGAGTACTTACATCAAATGCTAGAGGAGCTTCAATAGTAATAGAAGAAAGGAAAAAGGTAACAATGGCAGATTTGTGGTAGTAAGAGGCTACTGGCAAGGGACAAGGATTATGCTGGCATGTATTTATATTCCACCTAAAACTGCTGTTATGGAGCTTAGAAAATATTGGGAGAAATAATTTTTGAGCAGGGAATATTACTTATATGAGGGGATTGGAATTTGATTTGCAACAAGAGAATGTATCTGGGGTCTAGAGAGAAATATAACATAAGAAGGTACACTTCTGAAGATGTGAATTCAGTAGCAGGAACTCAGAGAATTTACATATTAATCCCCACGCTAGAATAAGTAGGCTAGACTAGACAGAAACTATATTTCATAGGAACATGTGCATTTAATAGAGAACTTTTGGCATCAAATAACTATTTCAAATCATGTGTCAATAATTAGTAGCACAAAAATGAAGGGTAATGAAGTAAAGATGAGACACTTATGTGACCCCACCTAGCTGTTTAAAAGAGAAGAACTGATGGAATGAGTAGTGGAAATTATTCAGGAGTTATTAGGGAAGATAGAAAGTACAGAAGTTATAGCTAGTGAGTAGAATAAAATGAAAGCAGAATTTAAAAACAGGGTGGAAATAAAAGAAAAAAGACTGGGTTAAGAAGTAACAAGAATCACAAAATAAAGGGGGACCTTAAAAACAAGAAGAGGTGCTGTTTTAGTTTAGATTTAATGAGCTCTATTGTGTTTTCTGCCCTGACGTCTGCAGGCATGTTATTTTGGGTCTACTTCTATTTGCCAAAATACTGACAACCACAACGCTGAGATGAAAATCACGAAACACGGAATCACGAATCAGGTTAGGTATGCACAAGGCAAGTGAATACTTGCCCAAAACAACAGTAACTAACAATGTACCACCTAAAACCCTCCTAGGTGGGGGGGGGCTACACAACCTTAATTATATATACCAACTCCGGGATCCGTGGAGATATGGCATAATCCCACCCACTGGACAAGTATTCACTTGCCCTGTGCATACCTACCTGATTCGTAATTATTCCGTGCTTTGTGATTTTTGTCTCGGCGTTGTAGCCGTCGATGTTTTGGCCTTTTGGTAAACAGACGTAAACCCGTTATTCTAGATAGCAGGTCCCAGTCTGGAGAGTGCTGTCACCCCAACTGCAGTTTTATAACAAGGTTTAATGAGAGCCAGTGATTCAATGAGTATTTCCCCTGAAGTCACATACTTTTTGTCTAATAAGCAGTTTCTTTTTAGTGGGTGGATATTAACAGAGTTTGATTAGTTTAAATAACTGTACCCAATTAGAAGTGTTGCACTGTTATGTACTGGTAGTCAACAGAATCACTACATCAGGATGCAATGATGGGTGCTGCTGCCAGCCATCAATACAAACCTGCAGAATTTGTTTGCTGCTGTTTGGAGTTTGTGGGTTTTGTTAGCTGCTAAAATATTATAGAGAGACCATATTCCAGTTCAGACATTAGCACATTTCTGATAAGAATGCTGTGATGAGGGTAAAATGAGGTGAGATATTCTGTAGCATTATTTCAGCCACCCAAGTACTCATTTACATTGTGATCGGTATGTAGTACGACTCTAACTGAGGGGTCAAATATTAAACCAAGATATCTCTGCCCAGTAACCTGTGATAAGGGTCTTCTGTTGCTATCAATAATTAGTAATGGAGGGATGTTTTGCAGTCTTTTGGTATTCGGCAAACAGTGAGACACTGGATTTTGATGCGTTAAACAAAAGTCTGTTTTGTTGTGTCCAGTTACAAAGTTTTGTGCAACTAAGATGGACCCCTTGCTGTAGGTTAGTGTGAGACTATGGACAGATGACATTTTTCCGTATTCTTGTTGAAGGTGTACAATATCAGAATCTGTACACTAAATGCAGCCATATCTATGGATTATGTTGGGCACTAGGTGTAGAACATGAAAATAAGTCAATATTGTTGAATCCTAGGACTTCCAAGATAGCTGTACATTGAATACCAGCTTAATTTCAGTTCTCCCAGTGTGAAAACAGAAACTCAGATGAAAGAGCCAGTAAACTCATATTTCTGGGTAAATTTCCATAACTGGCTAGTGAGTGCACTGCTTGGATGCCAGCAAAAATGAAATTCAGAAAACCTGAAAAAACATCAATCACAAAAGGTGAGGAAAAACACTGACTGTGAAGAACTCAGCAGTGCAAGTTCCAGCTTCAGTGCAAGGCATGACTTCCAGCAGCCTAGAGGAAAAAAATAAGTCAAATGTACTCAGAGCTGATTAAAATAAACAAAACACTGAAGGAATATAGCAACTCAAATAACAAAAGGCTGGGAAAAAATGTAAGAAGCTTTAAATAGATATTCAGATGAGGTGACAAAGCTACAAAAATCAGAGGTGGAAATTAAGAAAATGCTGGCAGAATGAGACTGCGCAAGAAGAGATGTTTCAAAAAAATAATAGAATTAGAGGACAAAGCACATAGGGAAAAGTGAGATTTTCAGCTCTACCAGACAAACTGGAAGGAACAGAATGCATTAACTTTACGAAAGCACAAATAAGCAACTGGACTGGTATTCCACAGCAAGAATTGTCAATTGAAAGGGCACATTGTGTGTATGCTCCAAACCTGTCCATGAGACTTGAAAGCATTAGCAATTCAAGGTGAATTGTTCCAATTAGAAAAGTAAAACATCAATATTTGATGTACATAGTTTTGTGTGTTAACATTAATTTAATAAGTTTTAGGGGTGCGTTGGAGTGTGTTTTTTTGAGGGCTTTCAATAAACAAAACATTTTGTAAGATGTGACATAGGCTCAAATGGATATGACAAGTAACAAGCGTATAAACAATTAACCTGCCAAAACATTAATGTATGCAATGTAACACAAAAGCTGGAGCGAGACACTTAACAAAAAGCTGTTACATAAAATGTGGGAATAATAACTTTTTAACATAACAACACTTTCTATATTATCATTAAATGCAAAAGGTCTCACAGATATGTATGAAAAAGAAAGAGTAATGAACTATATTAAAAAATGTAAAGTACAAATAGCTATGCTACAGAAGACGCAACATGAAAGAAATGAACATGTGAATTTGATAGAGAAAGGTTTTCATGGCGGTTATTCAGCAGAATACCTGGGACAAAGGAAAAGAGGAGTGCTTATACACTAATTTCAAGAGGAGCGCCAGTAGTGAAAGAAGGGGACAGAAGATGATAAAAAATAATAATGGTAGATTTGAAGTACTAAGGGGTTACTGGCAAGGGAGGAGGATTACACAGGCATGTATTTATATTTCACCTAAAACTGCTATAATGGAGCTTAAAAAAACTCTAAGAGAAATAATCAGCTTTCAGCAAGGAATATTACTTATATGTGGAGACTGGAATTTGATTTGCAGCAGTGAAGATGTACCGGGGGGGGGGGGGGGGCAAGAATAGAAAATATAACAAAGGAAGGTAGATTTCTGAAGAAATTTATGAAAATATTTGGTATGGAAGATGTGAATTCAGTAGTAGGAGTTCAGAATGAATCTACACACAGTTCTCCAAGGTACAAAAACTGGGCTAGGCTAGACAGAGCGTATATTTCACATGTAGATGTGCATTTAATTGAAGGTTTTGATATGCATCCAATAACTACTTCAGATCATGCACCAATAATAACTAAAATACAAATGTAGGGTACTGAAATAAAAAAGAGGCACTGGAGCTTTCCTACCTATCTGTTGAAAAGAGAGGAATTTAAGGACTGGGTGGTGGAAATTACTTGCATTTCAGATAGAAAATATAGATAGGAAATGGGAAAATTTTAAGTGGATTTTAAAAACAGGGTGGAAATAAAAAGACAAATATGGTTAAGGAATAACAAGAATTATTTTGAGGAACTGACAAATGTCAAAGTATTACAAAATGGGGGGAATCTCGCAGAAGAAGAGGAGCAATTGCAACCAAGAAATAAGGGATTATCTCAATAATATGCATGAGTTCAGAAAGATTGCTGTTAAGTAACTGTTTTTTGATAACACCAGAGCACAAAAACTTAGAAAGGGTTGTTGCCAAGTGTAGGAAACCTACAGCAAGGAATATAACAAGAAATCCCATGAGGAAATATTTCAGAAAGTTTATGAAAGTCTGTATAAAGCAGAGATATTAATATGGAAATCAAGAAAACATACAAATGGAAATGTTTATGGAAGAATTAAATATGCCAAGTTTAGAGTTAGAGGAGTCTTAATTACTAACAGTTAAAAATGGCACTGTATAACCAATACACATAGTCCCCAGGAATCGATGGTATTCCTGTGGAAGTTTGGAAGCTAGGTGGGAAAAACTGATAAAGATTGGAAAGGTTTTGTTTAACAGTATTTTAAGAGGAGGAGAATCGCCAACATCCTGGAAAAAAGCAGTGGTGGCTGTAATACCTAAAGGGGGTAAAGGCCCATCAGATCATTCTTCATACAGGCCCATTTCAATCCTAAACTATGACTATAAAGTGTTTATGTCCATAATGGCTAAAAGAATGGCAAAGATGATGCCAAAATTGATAGATATGGATCAGTGTGGTTTTGTGGAGGGGAGGCAAACATTTGACAACATTAACAGAGCACGGCGATCACAGAAGGAAGCAGAATGTAAGAAAATACCACTGTTGCTGGTAGGTCTTGATGCAGAGAAAGTATTTGACAAAATAAGCTGGGAGTTTATGAGCGGTGCAATGGAAACATTTGCATTCCCTGATATAATTATAAGGTTGATTAGGACGATATATGAGGGATCTTAGGTGAAAATTAAAGTGGGTGGGCTCCTCTCTGATAACTTCTGTTTGAGGAGAGGAACCATGCAGGAGTGCTCTCTTTCTCCTCTGTTATTTGCATTATATTTAGAACCACTGGCAAAGAGATAAGAGACCCAGAAATTCAAGGATATAATTGGTAGGGTAGTCAAGAAAAGCTGGCTCTATTTGCAGAGGATATAATTTTACACCTGACAAAACCAGAAAAGGTCATATCAGTGTTGTGAAACATTTTGAGACAGTTTCAAATCTTTTCAGGATCCAAAATTAATGCAGCTAAAACAAAGGCAATAGCAGCTGTAAATTATGTATCCACACATGAATTGGTTCAGCAATATCCATATTTATGGTGACGTGACAAAATGAAGTACTTAGGAGTATGGATAAAAACAAGGATTCTTGTGTGGCAGCTAAGGATATCTGGGCAAAGACTAAACAAAACATAATACAAAAACTGAGAAATTGGAAGCTCTGTTTTATGGGTATGGATAGCAAGATACAAGCAGTTAAAATGTTTTTAGTCCCATTAATTTTATACACAGGTAAGGCGTATTTCTATCAGCCAGAGGAAAAGTTATGAATAGCAATTAATAAAGAGATGAAAACTTTTATCTGGGATGGGAAGACAGCAAGAGTCAAGTGGGATAAGCTGATTCTTCCAGTAGAACAAGGCGGACTGGGATTACCCAATTTGAAGGGGTATTTTAGGGCTACACAGTTAAGGTTCTTATACGTAGTACAAGCAGAAACCTATAATTCAAAGAGGAAAGGGTTTAGGACGAAACAGGGGGAAGCTCAATAAACAAGGGCAGACTGGGATTTTTGATGCACATCCTTAAGGAAACTAACAATAACCATACAGAATAGCATATTCATAAAATAGCAGAAAATACTGTAAGAACTAAGCCAACAGGGAAATGGAAAAAGGAGATTCTGCCGATAGGGGTGACTACAATTTGGGATACAAACAATAGGCAAGAAGGAGCTGGAATGTGTTGGAGAAAACTAGCTAAAGGTATTGGGAACAAATAATGAGCGGGAAAGACAATGGAATAGGAAGAAGCCAAGAATTTATTTGGACTGCAAGCTAGAGATTAGCTTACCTATTAAAGATTGATATCAGAGTACAGGCAAAGAGAAAGAAATAGGGGGATCCTAAGTAAAAGACCAGCAGTGGTAGAGTTTTTAGTAGAATCTAAAACTGAAGCCGCTGTTAAAAAAAGGAATAATTAGTACAGCTTACAAAATATTGCATGATAACTATAAGAATCAATCAGAGGAGGTTAGAAAGGATTAGGAAGAGAGACTGGATAAGCAATTCACAAAGAAACCATGATGGACATATGTATAGGTTCATAGGTAGGTACTAGGCTATTGGCCCTAGGGCCTATATAAGCCTAGCCAAAGGTACCCTGGCTTTCGCCACCCAAGAAAATTATTTTCCTGTGCCACTGTCGAGCAGAGCCACAGAAGTGATCCCCGGGATGAATTTCCTAGCTCCCATCCAAAATCAAGATTTTTTTAGAAGAGCGCTAATGAGGAGCTTTGTTTGATATAGATAGGTAGTTTGTTCCAGAGTATGGGAAGTCTCTGGAACAGGAATCTATCCCTCCAGCATGTTCTGTTTATTGTGGTGACAAGGTTTAGGTCCCTAGACCATGTAGCTCGTAGGGATTGGGATTTCTTTAACTGGAGCATGTCTAAAAGCTCTGGGTTTGACATAGCTTTGTGTGTTAGGCAGAGATCGCCTCTGAGTAGGCGATATGCAACGGAGTAAAGCTGCAGTTTTTTGAGATGGTCTCACAAACATGCAATAAAGTCTAGAAGATTTACGATCTTTGCTTGGAAGTGTTTACATTGGTATTTTTATACCCAAAGTAGACCCCAAATAATTTTTCCTCATGCAGACACCAAATGTCGAAGGTGTGATGGGGAAAAAAGAGGTAACTGGGAACATACTTTCTGGGAGCACAATAAGCTGGCAGACTTTAAAAAATCCCTGCAGACTACTCTATCAGAAATACTGGATGGTAAGTTGGTATGATTACGGAAATGATTTCTGAGCTATGAGATAGAATTGTAATTGCCTAGACATAGTAAGCCCTTGCTGAGTCTAATTATGGTGGCTGCCAAAAAAGCAATTACTAGGAAATGGAGATCAAAGTCTAAACCAACTGTACTAGAAATAGCTAATATAGTAACATAGATAAAACAACTAGAAATGGGATCTTTAGAAAAAGTAGGAGCAAATTACATAAAAAAATGGAAATTCTGGGAACAATACGTGCAGACAAGGAATGAGGTTTAGAAGAAGGCAGGATATGAATGAGCTGAATGTAAAGTTTGACTGACAGTAACTGGATAAATTATAAGTGATGTGTAATGTTTGCAACTAAAATTGTCAGTATGGTTTGTTTTCATTTATATCACTGCCTATGTCATAAGTGATAATTTAATAAAGATGTTTCTTGTTTAATACAAAAATGACCATGAGAAAGCATCCTAGACCTTTAGTAGTAAAGATGCAATCCTACCAGCAGAAGGAGTTGATTCTGACAAAACTGTGGCAGAAGGACAAAGTACTAAAAGTGGGAGACAGCAGAGTGTTTGTGGAAAATGATTACTCGCCGTACAACAGGCAGAAAAGGAATACATTATTCCACTAATCAGAGAATGTTGAGAAGAAGGCGTGAAATTCAAGCTGCTGTACCCAGCTATTTTCAGAATATTCTTTCCTGGAGGGACAAAATCATTTTTTTATGCAAAGCATGCTAAGGAGGAAATATTGAAAGAGGAGATTTTGCTTCTTGCTCTTCTGATAAGGAAGATAAAGATAAAGACCACAGAGAGACTGTGCCGGTGAAACCTTTTCCAATGTTTCAATGGAAAATACTCGAGAGACAGAAGAAAGCACAAGGGCTGAATAGAAGAACTGAGAGTATGTTAGAAATGAAGCAGAGGCTAGAGTTGGGAGATGGAGATCAGCAGGGATAAAACTAGCAACTCTGAAACTGACAAATAAGTGTGGGATTTCGCAAGCAATAATGCCCAACAGGCTGTGATTTACTGTGGAAATAACACCTGCCCAGGGGTGTTCTGAGGCCCGACACTGCAGGCAGTGGGCCTCTACACACCTGGAAGGGCATTATTTCTACAATAACACACACCCTGGTGGGCATTATTGCACTTAGAGAATAGGCTGTCTGTAAAATTTTTGTGTTTTGCTTACTTATTATTTTTAATTATCATATTATTTTTATACAGTTTTGTTATAAAACAGCTCCTCTGCCTAATGTTTCGAAGTTGCTGTAGCACATGTAAATAGTGCTGGAGGAAGAATTTTACATCCAAAATATATCATTTTTTAAAAAAAAAAATCTAGATATTTACTTTATTCTTTGGTCTCTTACTCCTAAAATGTGTGATTTGTTGCCAAGTCATTGGAGACTGATGTCATTAAATAATGATAAACATATGACTTTCAGACTATTTCCTTCAGAAAATTCATGTCAACACAAATACTGTTATTTAAGCTACTTTGCAATTTTATAAGAACATTTAAAATCTGTTCCTATTTTGTAGCCCCCCCTTTATTTCAGGCTTTATCTATATTTCTTGCACTAAAAGGTTGAGGGGTTATGCAAACCTCTTTACTGCTGCTGTCGCCTGTCCAATCTCTCTCTCTCTCTCTCACACACACACACACACACACACACACACACACACACACACACACACACTTGCACTTCAGAAAATGCATGCTAACACAAATCCTATTATTCCAGCAACTCTACCATTTTATAACAGCAATAGTTAAAATATGTTCCTGTTTTGAGCCTTTGTTCTCCCTTTATTTTAAGCTTTATCCAGATATCTTGATCTTTGAGGCTGAGGGGTATGCAAGCCTCTTAGCTGCTACTGCCAGTGCTTGATTGCTTTCACTCTTCACTCTCTCCTACTCACACGTACCTCACTTTCATGCACGCAGCATGCATAAGCTCACACACAGACAGAAACAAACACAGACAGACACACACATGCATATGCACACACTTTCTGTTTAACTTACTTTTAACACTCACTAAACAGCAAAATAGTTGCTTAGTCAGTGTAAAATAATGGCTTGATCGATCTTGCTCTCACTCACATGCACACATACACTTTTTTTTTTAATTTTCTTTTTTTAAATTATATATTTCACACTCATTTAAAAGCAAAAGTGCCCCTTAGTGAGAGTAAAATAACGGCATCCATTACATTTCTTTCAGTCAGAGCTCTATGACAGCTTGATATGCTGCCGTGAAGTGGTGGACTCATTTTTCAGCAGGAATTATCTGTAGATTAACACCCGGCTGGAAAATGTTCGTTCTCCATTCAGGATGCCAATCTATAGGTCGCCCGCTCTCTAAAAAACATTAATTATACTTGTGAAACATGTGAGAATGAGAAAACCTGGAAATATTGGACTTTTCTGACTCTGTTAACCTTGCAAGGGACTCTAAAGCGTATGCCCTACTTAATGCCATTAATGTTTGGAAGAACATTTAGGAGGGGGGAAGAGGAAGGAAAGAGTTAACTGTAAGTAAAACAAAATTTTGTTCTTAAGGGTAGTATTTTTATAATGCACAATATAAACTGCATGCTATAAAAATAACTTTTTTCAGTTATTTGTGAATGTAATGGGGGATACTAAAATAAAGAGGTACCCCTTTTTTCTTCATTCTTTCTTTCTTTCTCCTTCTTCAGTTTTAAGAAATATAGGCACTGCAATGTAAAAAGACAAGTCTGGTTAAAACAGCATGATACAAGAAAATGTATGTGCTTTTTTTCTCATTCTTGCATAGAGGAATGACTGGATTAATGCATTTGGCTTGATCTAGTAACAAGTTTTAACAGAAAAAAAAATAAAAAACAACATCGAATATAATACAAAGTTTTTCTATAGCAGATACATGAGTGCTTGTAAAAGCAAATTCGTATCTGGTTCTCATGTCTCCATGGAGACAATCTGATAAAGAGCAAGAAAAGCAGAATATTTCTTTATTTCAATGGCTAGGAGATAATGATTTCTGAAAGCATTTAAATGTTTTCCCAGTCTGGGAAAGTAATAAAAATAAGACAAAACCAGACAGCACTTAGTAGACGCACAAGGTGTAGCATGCATTTCAGCATGCATAACCTTCCTTTTAGGTTAATCAAAGTCTGTACGTGTGGCTGTTTGCAAATAAAACTATGTCAATATGGTTTGTTTTCATTTCTATAAATGTACGATTGCCTTTGTCACAAATGATAATTTAATAAAGATGTTTCTTATTTAAAAAAAATGTCTTATCCTGGATGGAAAGGCCTTCAGACTACACGGGGCTCGTACTGATCTTTCTGAAATATCTATAAAATAGCACAGATTTTTTTGAATTAATAAGGCATACCACCGAAGCTGTTTTCCCTAATGAAGCACTGACATCTTCAGGCTAAACGTCACAGGAACTCCTCTGTCCTGGAGTAACAGCTTAAGGAATACAGGTTTACCCTTAAGAAAGCATGGTGCATTTTAACATCAAAGCCACACCTTCAAACTGGTCCAAGCTACCTAATATTTATTTTTATTTATTTATCTGACATTTCTTTTACCGGGAAAGTTTGGAAAGAAACCCATTTTCAGCAGAGGCCCTGGGAAAAAAGCTCCACAGCAGTAAGACAAAATTTACATAAATATCTTTACAAGGTCAGGTACCCATCTAAGGTAATCCAAAAACGACCAACAAAAAGTCTAGAAGAGACTATAAATATCTCAAAAAACAACACAAATTCCACACTGATAAAATTTAATAGAAAAAAAAACAGTCTTAGCTCCTCGGCCACAACAGCCTTCAACAAGTACAAAAATTTAGTGAAAACACACTCCCATATATATAATATGTAATCAATCAATTAAGCACAATTAAAAACATGATAGAATTCTTAGTCCTGAAATTTAAAGTGAACAACACTTGATAACAACTCCATTTAAACACATCAGATGCAATATATTAAAAAAAGCAAAAACTAAAGTAAACATCTCCAGTTTACTTCTTTATTTAAACCCATTGGTGATAATGTATTGAATTTTAATATGAAAACAGTTTCCTTATACAATAAAATGTTTTTGAGTAATTTATCATCCCCCTTCTTAATGAAAACTTGTTCTAAAATAGTGGCCTGTAATAAATTAGCATTACAGCTATGTTTCTCCATAAAATGCAATGCCACGGGACTCTCTAACATTACCCTTTTAATATCCCAAACATTTTCCTGCAACCTAATTCTAAATTTTCTTTTTGTTTCCCCAATATAGGTTACAGGGACACCTAAGGCAATAAATCACTCCCGATGTATAGCATGAAAAACAGTTATGTGGTCTGAATATTTTCCCATTTATTCTGGAAAAGTTTAATTTAATATAAGGACATACATTACAATTATGACATGGTATAGTCCCACAAATAGACAATGAAAGACCCAATTTACTTACTGGAGAAACATAGTATGTTTTAACTAATTTGTCCCCTAAATTCTGTCCTCTCTTGTAAGCAACATAGGGAACATCAGGGATAAGTTTACCTATCAATTCATCTTGTAACAAAAATTTCCAATAGTATTTAATGACATCCCAAATTTTACCACTTAAAAGATTAAAAGTAGTACCAAAAAAGATGTTTTTGTTGTTGTTGTTTAGCTACCCTCCTAGATATCGTAGTCTTAAAATTGACTCTCCCAACTTCTGTATTGTCATTTTGATTTCTGTTATTAACTTCCCCATCCGAAGTTTTAATAATTTATCAATTGATTCACAAATCAAACTTATATTGTAACCCCTTTGTAAAAACATATTTATTGATTTATTGATCTGTTTCTCCAGATCAAGACCATCATTACGAAGTCTCGATAATCAAATAATTTCCCCATAAGGTAAAGATTTCAATGTATAAGGCAGATGGCAACTAGTCCCAAATAAATACTGGTTACCATCTACAAATTTTCCATGAACAGTAGTCAAAATAAGTCCATCCTTCTCTCCTGACAAGCAAATATCTAAAAAATTTACTTTAGTTCCAAACTGTAAACCATCAAATTTAATATTGTATATATTATTATTAATTTCTGAAACAAAGGTAGGTACCAAATTTGATCCCCCCTTGCACAGAAAAATCAAATCATCAATGTAACGAAAATAAAACAAAAATTTTGTTGCACAAATGTATTAGTATAAACATATTCTAACTCAAATTTAGCCATAAACAAGTTGGCATACATGGGGGGCAAAAGGTGCCCCCATGGCCGTCCCCCTTAACTGGTGATAAATCACTTCATTGAAACTAAAAAAAATTATTCAGTAAACAAAAATGAGTTAAACCTATAATATAATGTGAAGTAGGACTATCTCCCAAAAAATAATGTAATGCTTGTATTCCATCATTATGACTAATGTTTGTATATAAACTAACAACATCCAAGCTAACCCAAAACATATTTTCTGTCCATAATATTTGGGACATCTTTTCAATAAAATCAAAAGAATCTTTAATATAAGAATCAATTTTTTTCTAAAAAAGGTAACAAATAACCATGTATAACAATACCAATATTCTGAAGAAAATAGTTAATAGCAGAAACAATAGGACGACCAGGAGGATTCATCAAATTTTTATGAAGTTTGGGAAGACAATAGAAAGAAGCTAAATGGCAACTCTCCACATTAAATTTGGTATCAAGATCTTTTTTTACAAAAATAATCTAAATGTACACCCATCTCAATCAATAAAGTAAACTCTTTCATAGCATTCAAATACTTTGCAACCTCACCTATTTCATAAGTGAAAGCATCATTCAAGTGTTGCATACACATGTTATAATATTGGGTGTAATAAAGCAAGACAATCTTATTACCTTTATCAGAAGGCTTAATAATTAATTTCTGTTCATAAGACTTTTTAAAGCAAGCCATTCGTTCTTGGTCATATTGAAACGCCAAGAACTTTTATCACATATATCAACAAGTTCTTGTACAGAAAAATGAACCATTTCTAAAAATTGTATAATTGTACTATTAGTATAGGGGGGTATAAATTTACTACGAAAACCAATGCCTGTAGTATTTAATAATGAATACGCATTAGGAGAAGTAAATAAATCAACGTCATCAGATAAACAAGAAAAAAGCTGTCGTCACTACTATCAGTTTCAGGACTATATTCACAATCATGTTTATTCACCCGCTCATCTCCTTGTGCAAAAAAAAACATTTCAGGTGCAATTTTCTAACAAATTTAAAAATTTCTTGTTTAATTAAATGATTCCTAGGTGTAACAGTGGGTACAAATTTCAAACCCAACTGAAGGACAGCTATTTCTTCATCAGATAAAGTAGAACCAGATAGATTAACTACACTGGATACAAAAACAGGTGTAGAAACTATTAATATTATTCACATCAGTTCCATCTACCTCGTTTAAACATTTGTTTAAATTGTCCCTCACGCATAGAACTGAAACCAGTTCCTTTTTTCTTGTTTCCTCTTTTGATGTTTTCTTCATTCTGACGAAAACGTTGTTGGTGTACTTCAGGTTCTTGTGCATTAGGTAATGGTGGAAAATCATGTGTTTCTCCCTCTGAATCAGTAGTAAAACCTAAACCATCAGAGGAAGCAAAGGACACAAATAATTGTTTCTTTTCCCCCATTTGTCCTGAACGGAAACTATACTTATTTCTCAAAAGAAAGGCCTGCCCATTACCGTAGTCACGAATGTCTCTTTTAATTTTAGTAAATTTAAGGTGACCTTGTTCATTTTTGTATTTATTTAGTTTCTCTTTAAAATTTTTGAAGATGTCATTAATTTTAAGGTCTCCTACTTGACTCAATAACTTTGAATGCATATCATGCAATTCATTTTTAAGTTTCCATATTCAATAGTTTCTCCCTTTCCACCAAGATGTTAACCCATTCCATAGCACAAGTATGTGCCGCAGCTAGCCACCGATCTTTAAACATTAAGTCATTGGTATCGGAGATATCAAAGGGAGTTGCTGGGCTTTAAAAGCCCTTAACCCTCGAGGAGCAATATTTAATTCAGTATATCTGATAAGTCCCAAGAGATTAAAATGGCAACGCGTTTCTCGAAAGATTAATTTTTCGAAACTATCCACATTGTCCTGTATTTCTTGGGAAAACATACCAGAAGAATTACCACCAAGAGCTCCAAAAGGGTTGTGATATCTCTGTTTTCTATCTTCCATGAATTTAAAAGTACAATCAGCGGAGATAGACTCACCATTGGATAAAGGTGTAGGTTTACCCTTAAGAAAGCATGGTGCATTTTAACATCAAAGCCACACCTTCAAACTGTTCCAAGCTACCCAATATTTATTTTTATTTTTTATTTATTTATCTGACATTTCTTTACCGGGAAAGTTTGGAAAGAAACCCATTTTCAGCAGAGGCCCAGGGGAAAAAAAGCTCCACAGCAGTAAGACAAAATTTATATAAATATCTTTACCAGGTCAGGTACCCATCTAAGGTAATACCTAACATAATGCACTTGAGATTGTATTTGGACCACAAAATGTTCTCTTAACCACAATGGTTAAGTTCCTTCCATTGAAACCATTCTGCAGACTAGGAACCTTTATCGCATGAAGATATTTCTTCTCCTGCGCCAGATATCTGCATCTATCTTGCTAACAGTTATTCTTAGGTTTATAGGTAAGTAGTAGACTCGCTGCCATTGCAAGCCATTTTAAGTCTTGCCAGTTTCCCCTTTTGTGCTCAAAATCACCTGTCCTACTTGATTATACATTGGACTTACCCACTCCATTTGATAATTACACATTACCCCGAATAAGAATAAATGGGATCATACCAAAGTTAATTGAGGACACATGGATGGGATTAAACATTTAGAAACTGCCTCTGTCCATTAGCATTACAGGGGGAATTCCTGGGGTAAATGTTCTGTTTCCTATCCATAAATCTAAGCTGCACTTGAATATGGACAGGGATGAACTTTGTTTTATAGGGATGGGGAGGAGGTCTGATCCACAGCAGCAGTATCTGCTGAGAGATATTCCTGTCCCTCCAAACCATTCTGTTGATGTGGCAGAAGATGTTTAGATCTATAGACTGAGTACTTCTGGTGCCATCTGACTTGCTGATGTGCATTAAAATCCATCAGTAGCGGGTCGGAGAATGCCTTCTATGCATACTTCTCAACTGTACAGATTTCATAGAATGCCCAGATTTTGCCTCATATTTTTGGTCTGATCCTCATAAAATCTGTTTTTTTTTTGTTTTTTTTTTTTTGGCAAATCAGTGAAAATTGAAATTACAGTACTAAATAATAACAGACATTTGAGTTTCAGACATTACATTCCCCAGAAATTACATAATAAAGCAAAACTTGTTAGTCTAGCAACTTTCTAAGTTTATATGAGTAATATTTAAATTCTGTCCCTATTTTCGGGCCTTTGTCCCCTCCCATGTTTCTGGCTTTGTCCAGATTTCTTGCACTGAGAGGTTGAGAGTTATGCTTGTATGCCAGACACAGGTCACCACTTAGCAGCCTGTAGGATGCCAAGTACAGTGACAGAGCTTTGCGTTGGTCCATGTAGGACATGTTTAGGTCTTGTATCCTTCTAAGTCCCTCTGTAGGCGTTCCTATTGTTGCATGTATCTGGACAGATACATAGCAAAGGGGGCATTATATTCAGTTACTGGCCTAATTAGGGCTGAGTAAATGGGGACAAAGACATCCCTAGATCATGACACAATCCCTTTGTTTATAAGGTATGCAATACAGTAGGGCTTTCTTACAATAGACAAATGTTGGTCAAAAGTTCGTTCACTGCCCACGTAAGTTCCCAAATCCCAAACAACTGGGTCAACTCTCAGGAACATATAGTTCCTTGGGAAAAGCTTTCCAAAGGAAAAATGTGGCATGCTGTCCAGCATGCGACCTATGTTGTCAGTGCTCACTGTGATAATCGCTACTGCACTGCACTACCTGTGTTGAGGTGAATGAGGCTGGATATCAGTGTAACCTGCAGGCAGCTGTGTTTTATCTTCCTGGCATTCTCCAATGGTAATGGCCATCCAGACTTCCACAGTGATAACTCTTTCAGTGCTTCTTTATCTCCAAAAGGAGGGTTTGGAAATCAGCAGTGGCAAACTTGCTAAGTGGAACTCCTTCATTGGTAAATTTCACAGGAAAAAGCCTATACAACTACCAATACCTCAACCTGTTACAGCAAGAAATCTGGCCAAAGCCATAATTAATAGGGGGCAAAGACCCAAGAATAGGGACAATTTTTAAATATTGCTGTTACAAACTTCAAAGGTTGATACAATAACAGGTTATGCATTAGCATGGATTTTCTAAAGGGTATGAAGTATGAAAGTCAAATGCCTGTCATTATTTTCTGATTTCATTATTTTATGAACTTGCAAATGATGTGCCAGAAAACAAAAATGTTTTAAGGTGCAGGCCAAAAATATGTGGCAAAAATCTGGACATTCTGCAAAACTCTGGACAGTTAAGAGGTAAGTAACTACTTACAAAAAGTACAGCTAAATCCTTGTGCTTACCACCTGTCACTTGTTCATCTTTATGTTGGATTGTCCCTAATTGGGCAGATGGGTCCTGCAAAAAAAGCACAAAAAATGACAACTGTCCTGACAGTTTAAGACAAAAAGCATTTCCTAAGTCTCTTAGTTGTATAAACCAATTATTTTGTATTAGACCCCAAAAAAATATTTAAAACTGCACAAACAACTTAAATTATGCAGGAAAAAGTTTTTATTTTGCCAAAAAGTGAAGTCCAGTCCTTTGCAGTGGTTGTAGATATGGTTTGTCCAGCAAAATCTCACATTTCCATAAAAATGCTCTCCATTTTGTGAATCTGAAAAGGTGGCAACTCTAGGCTGAGCACATAGTCTTAATTAATCACATCCACTTAAACTGGTTTGAGAAGCTTATTCTTACACAAATATATTGTGGGATTTTCAAACTCAAGGCCAGAATACAGGTTACTCTAAAAATTGTTTTCCACATTTCCAGTAAAATGCTAAAAGTGCATACAGTACATATAGAAATACACTGTTTAACATTGCTATCGTAATGTTCACTATTTCTGACTCATACTTTGTTCTTTGGATGAAGTTGCCAGGTAACAGGAAAAGAGGAAGGCCTAAGATAAGGTTTATGGATATGGTGAGAGAGGACATGCAGGTGGTTGCTGTGACAGAGCAAGAAGCAAAGCACAGGAAGAAATGGAAACAGATGATACGCTGTGGTGACCTCTAATGGGAGCAGCCGAAAGAAAAAGAACACTGCTCTTTCCCTACTGTTTTTTTTTTCCTGGTAAATAAATATTCTTGAGAAAGCAAAAATATACAGGTCCAAAATCTGGTGCAAAGTTTAATAGCGCTCGTATAAACTTAGAAAAGTTGCTAGAACAGAAGCATTTACATTAGCATACCTTTTTTCATGGGTACAAAGTATGAAACTCAACTGTCTTACAGAGTTTTTAATACTCAATGATTTGCTAAAAAAAAAATCCAACAACTGAATTCTAAGAAACTTGCCAAAACTCTTCGGCAAAATTTTGGACATTCTACTAATTTCTGGATAATAAATAGGTATCCACTGAGGACTACACTCAAGCTATAATGTCACTTGTTTAATTTATTTTACATTTGGGTACTTTTCCGTTATCGGGGCAACAGTAATAATGAGCGTTTGGAATCCCAGTGCTCATTATAACGTTGATCGTTCAGCTGCTGCTGAAGTGGGTACCACACACACTTATTTTCCATTTCATTAAGTGTAGTCGATCATGCTGCGGTGGTATAGTGGTAGCATTGTTACCTCACAGCAAGAGGTTCTCCCGTTCGATTCTCGGCTTGGGAGTGCCTTCTGTGTGGAGTCTGCATGTCCTCCCCACAGCTGGGTAGCTTTCGAAAGACAAGCATGTGTAAATGGGCGTGCCTTCGTTGAAGGTTGGGTGTCGAGCTGGCACCTCGGCATTTCATAAAAAAATCTACTGCCAATCATTAGCGGACCGGAGTTCCGCTGTGGCGACCCCTTACCAGGAAATAGCTGAAAGACAAACAACAACATTAAGTGTGGTCAATCACATGTAATAAATAACAATCATTTGACTTATAGACTTGTTTTACTCTGAATAATGCATGCCAACAGGGTTTAACAGGATGTGAATTAGCCTGCATTATTCAGAGAAAAACAAGTGTATAACTCAAATGATGGTCGTTATTTATTAAAAGTGATCGACCACACCTTTCTCCTAAAACTGCCAGTTGTAGGGAATGAGGAGGGGTTTGAGCCGACAGCAAGAGAGAGCTGAGAGGTATATGCACATGGGACACACGTTAATCGCATTGTTCATAGGTTCATACTAGGCTATCTGCCCTAGGGCATTTATAAGCCTAGCCAGAGTGTGTTTGGCTTTCGCCACCCATTTTAAATGAATTTTGCTATGCCCTTTTTCGAGGTTAGTATACTGTGCCTCTGTCTAACAGTGACACAGAAGTGATACCCGGGGTAAACCTACGATCTCCAATCCACTCATCAAGATTCCTCTTGAAGAGAGTCAAATGAGGGACTCTGCCTAACCTGGACTGGGATTTTATTCCAGAGTGAAGGGAGCCTCTGGGTTATGAATCTGTCCCTCCAGCATGTCCTATTTATTTCTGTGCTGAGGTTCAAGTCTCTCGAGCGCATAGCTCGATGGGATTTGGATTTTCTGAGGTGCAGCATGTCCATTAATTCCAGGTTGGACATGGCTTTATACTTCAGGCACAGATCACCTCTGAGCAGGCGGTATGCCACTGAGTAGAGCTGGAGTTTCTTTAACCGGGCAGCATATGGCATCTGTTTGAGCCCTTTGATCCTCTTGGTGAGGTACGTTTGGGGTCTTTCCAGTTGCTGCAGGTGTCTGGTAAGGTACATCCCAAAAAGGACATTGTACTCAATTATGGGCCTGATGAGGGATGAGTAAAGAGGCACGATGACCTCCCCTGATCTAGATGTAAATCCCTTCATGATTAGGTGGGCTATACAAAATGTTTTTCTAACCACTTTTGCCACGTGGTTGTCAAATTAGAGATTGCTATCAGCTTGGGTCCCCAGGTCCCCAATTACTTCTTCCATACTTAATGGATTACCACCTATGTGGTAATTTGTGGGCACTTTGTTTTTGCCAAAGGGGATGACTATACACTTTTTGGCATTTAGCATGAGGCCATGGCTCTGGCACCAGTTGTCTGTTTCTAAGAGGCCCTTTTGTAGGATGCTTGTGTCGGCTGGAGAGTTGATTATGGCGCCCAGTTTGCAGTCATCTGTGAACTTGGTCAGCCACAGTCCTTCCGTGTTGGCCTGTACCTTCGAGAAATATATACCGAACAAGAGAGGCCCCAGGACTGAGCCTTGTGGGACGCCACTTGTAACTGGTTTGGAGTCTGACATGGCTCCAGCAATTCTAACCATGTGGGTTCTGTCCTTGAGCCAGTTTGCAACCCATCTAGTGACATAGGGAGTTATATTTAAGCTGGTGAGCTTATCTATAATGCCCGAGTGGGGTATTGTATCGAAGGCTTTTGCGAGGTCCAGGTAGGCTGTGTGGACCACCTTCCCCTCGTCAATGGCCTTGGTGATTGTTTCAAAGAAATCGACCAGGTTTAAGAGGCAGGATCTACCCTTAACAAAGCCGAACTGGGTAGGATCCAGTGTCTGCAGGTCCCCAATATCTTTATTTATGAGGTCTATGATGATCCTTTCCATAGTTTTGCAGACCAAGCTAGTCAGGCTTATGGGGCGATAGTTTCCAGGATCCGTTGAGGCACCACCTTTGTGGAGAGGGACCACTGTTGCTGTACGCCACTCTTTGGGTACATATCCTGTAGTAAGGCTGAGATTAAACAGTAGTTTTATGATTGGGTTTAGCTCTTCTTGGAGTTCATGTAGGACGCAGCCCGGGACACCGTCTGGTCCCATTGATGCTGTGTTTTTTGCTTTGGAGAGGGCGGCTCTTACCTGAGCATCTGAGATGTCAGGGGGGCAGCACTCTGCTGGGATAGATATTTGCCCTTTTGGTGGGGAGGGGGGGAGAGGTTTGCGCTGAACCGGTCAGCTAGGATGTTGGCAATGTCTGTGGGTTCGGTGTATTTTTTGTCATTTTGGACCAATTCTGAGCATATCTGGTAATTCCCACCCAGGTTCCTAACATAACTAAAGAAAACCTTGTGGTTATCCTTAGTGTCCTGTGCAATTTTTCTCTCGAAGCTGGCCTTAGATGATTTTATGAGTGCCCGTAGTTTTTTGCTAATACTGATCAGAGATGCCTTCCCTTTTTGGGATTTTGCTCTATCATGTAGTTGCTTCCTCCTTCTATTGTATAGTGTGTTTATGGCTGGGGTCCACCAGACAGGATGCCTGCCTTTGGAGAATTGGGTCTTGGTTTTACTTGGGATTGCATAATCCATTCATTCCTGAAGGTGTTCATATAATGCGTTTATAAAGGATTCTGCGGTCTGGGCTGTATTTTCCACAGGCCCGGGGGCTTTGAAGGATTCCACCTTGGTTTTGAGGAGTGTGAAATTTGCTTTAGAGAAGTTTTTCACTGTGGTTTTCTGGGCAGGGGGTGGGGTCGGGATGTGAATATCCAGTGAGATTAGTTTATGGTCTGATCTTACCAGTGAGGGATACATTTCTGGTCTGGAGCATAGAGTCCCAATGTTGGTGATGATCAGGTCCAGTATGTTTTCCCCTCTTGTGGGTGTGGTAAGAAGTTGTTCCATAGCATTTGAGTTTATAAATTCTAGGAACCTTTGGGCTAGGGTGCTGGAGCTAGAGTAATGCTCCCAGTCCATGTTTGGGTAGTTGAAGTCGCCCAATATAATGTTGTTTGGAGAGACCTTCATATTTTCCAGTGTTTTCAGGAAGGCCAAGTGGGGTTCTTGGGTTTGGGAGGGTGGTCTGTAGCAGGCTATAAACTGGAAGGCAGTTTTACCCACAGTTAGTTGGACTTGGATAGTCTCTGATGCTTCATGCTGTGCCACCAACCTGGAGGTGTGGGTATCTTTGATGAATATTGATACTCCCCCTCCTTTTGTGGTTCGGTCCAAGTTTTGGGGCCGAAAAGCATGGTATGAGGTATAACCTGGTAGTGCTGGGGTGCTCTCGGGAGCCTTGAGCCAGGTTTCTGTTACTGCACAGATATCGATGTTCTCCCTGTTAAGGAGAGTTTAGAGTGCGTGCATCTTGAGGTTTAGACTTCTGGCGTTGAGTAGCATTACTCTTAGTTTCTTATCCCTTGTGATACCTATGGAGGTGGATTTGTCTTTTGCGCCTTGCCTAAAAAAGACACTATGGGGGTGGCAACTCCCTTTGCCAATATCCGAAAGCCCAGGGGTGACAGCTGCAAGCCGTCCCTAGTGAAACATCGTGGCTTGTCGAGCATGTCATCCCAGGCTGACAGGCATTGGATCCCCTTTGAATTACACCAATACTTAAGCCAATTGTTGAAATTAATCATCTTGTCTTCATATTGTGGCATCTTTCTTGGTGAGGGTAAGATGCTACTCAAGGTCAGGGTCATATCGGCCTGGGCTACATGCTACTTCACACCAGCAAGGACAATGACGGAGTCATATTTGTACTTGCCTTGGAGTGACCTGAGTGCTTGTGTTATGTGGCGGATCCCAGCGTGTGAAATAGCAGGTAAATGCCATGGTCACACTTTGAAACAGGGTGAAATGGAGGATAAAAAAATGCTTGCACTTTTTTTAATGGAAACTACAGTCTCAATAGTCAACCCCCCCCCCCCCAAAAAAATTAATAAATAGACTACAGTGGTGTTAGTGGTCTTTAATTAAAATATACCTGTAATGCACTGGCTTTCAACATCCCTAGAAGTGAGTGTGCATGCGAGTGCGTGGTATGAATGAGTCGTAATATTTTCTCTTTATGAACTATTAACATTTTCTTAAACTTGAATTTCTGCACTTTGTAACCAGTTGATATGTTTAGGCACTACCACGGTGCTTCATTTCTTTCCCATTTGACTGATGGGCATCACTTTTCATTTCCATCTAGTTGGTCCAAGACTGTCCTGTGAAAACAAAAGGAAACCAGGAAGAACTTGTTGCCCCAATGACGGAAAAGTACGTAAATGGGTTTATAAGCAGCGGTAGCGTTGTTGCCTCACACCAAGAGGTTCTCCCGTTAGATTCGGCTGGAGCGCCTTCTGTGTGGAGTCTGCATGTCCTCCCATGGTGGAGTGGCGTTCGCGTAGAATGAGCGTGCCTTCGGGGAAGGTTGGGCGTCGAAATGGCACTCATAAAAAAAATCTACTGCCAATCATTAGCGGACCGGAGTTCCGCTGTGGCGACCCCTATCTGTGAAAAGCCAGAAGAAGAAGAACACACCTAAATTGGTTTACCTGGAAAGTCCAGTTGGGCAAAAAGTCCAGTTTCAGCGGAAGCCCGGGGCGAAAAGCTCCACTATAATAATACATGTGAAAATAATTACAGTAATAGTTATTAACTAACAATATAGAAAAGCTTTAATTTATGTTAAAAACATTTATATTTATGAATGCATGTATATTTATATTTATTTATGATAGTTATTTATTGATATTCTAGATTTTAATATACATTTTGTATTTATTCACTTGTTTATATATTGAATATTCCCAAGCATACAAATTTCCTGGTATTTATAGTAGTCATAGCACCTTAAAGATTAACTTTGCCATGGTTATTTATTTATTTATTTATTTATATATTTTATTTAACTATTTACTTGGAATTTTGGGGTAAATTTGGGTAGGGGTGGGTGCACAAATATATATACAAATACATGTACACACGCATACACAAATAAAGAGATAAAATGGAAATCAAGTATTTATTTATTTATTACATTTTAAATACAAGCAAGTATTTAATGAATATACTTTGTGAGTGTATACACAGTATACATACTTGAAATACAAACACATCTATGGATCTTGTGCATTCACTTTCCCAAACCAAAGTAAATTAAATTAATCTTAATATCATGCATTTTTAACATCATGTATTTTTTATCATCATATTTTTTAACATCATGTATTTCTTCAACATTATGCATGTCTTGAAGTATGACTCTGTCATTAGAATTTTGAAAAATTAAAATTATAAAACGATAAAATGAGGGAAGGATTGCTTGTACATGCAGCAGCACCAAGCAGAAAATCTATGAAAGTAAACAGTTTGTTTTAAGTTCCACTTGTAAGCCTATGTAGTTATTCATAATTAATTGGTTAATGAATCAATTGAATTAACAAGTTTTGTATAAAATGGGGCTTGCTTTACTTTTATATGTTCTGAAGAAGTCTCCGGTTGGAGAGATGAAAGCGCTCAACTTTTGATGTATGGAAGTACTTTTTGTGTGTTACTGTTTTTAGTCGCTTTGGATTGTTTTTAATCTTGGACATTAAAACTTTACACCAGATCTACTGCCTGAATTTTTACCTTGGAAGTACTGCCTAAATTTTGGACAGCCTTTTATTGTACCGGATTCTGCTATCATTACTGTGTGAGTTATTTTATTCATTTGCGTGGTTACAATATAGAAAAGCTCTATTATAATACATTTAAGAACACTTAAAGCAATAGTTAACTAGCGATGCTATTTATCAGCTAACATTAGAGAATAGGGTTACCACCTGTCCCACTTTGTGAGGGACAGTCCCTCTTTGGGTAGTTGTGTCCTGCAAAACATTGCGAGAAAATGGAAAATGTCCCGAGATTTTAGGACAAAATTATTTTCTATATTTTATGTAATAGTTGAATAAAACAGTTATTCTGTATCTGAAACTCCTAAATGTTATAAGAAACAGAATAAGGAACTAAAATGCTACAAGAATAAACTTTTATTCAGGCAAAAAACGGGAGTTCTGTCCTTTGTACTGGCCGTGAGTATGTTTTGCCCTGTAAAATCTGATGTTTGTAGCACAAATGGCCCACTTTGGCCATTTAGAAAGGTGGCAACCCTATTAGAGAAACACGTGATGTTTAGGGAAAAAGAAAGATTTACAAACAGTAATAAGGAAATTTATAAAGTGGGACAAAATGTGGTACAACGAGTTTCCTGGGTCTTAAATCGCACTCTGACTAAAAAAAAAAAAAACCAAACTGTTGTTCTAGTAACCTTATAGTGAATACGATACGTATTTAAAACTGTGCCCAACCCCGACACACATTTTTTTGGCTTTGACCGTAATCCTTGAGCAAAAAAGTTGAAAGGTATTTTTTTATGGGGAAAAAAAAAAGTTGAAAGGTATTTTTATTTTAAATACTGCTCACTTGTTTAAAGACTGTTTTAAGATCCTGTGGGTCTTACCTTCGCAATTAGAAAAGGATATCTTGCAGAGCTTTGGCGACACCTGTGTCAGGACGCAATCCCCACCACCTGACTTTCTTTTCACTTTGAAATAATGAAGCACTTGGTTCTTCTGCTTCTCCGTTAAGTCGTCCTCAGCTTCCACCATGACATAGTCGCTACCCTCAGCCATGCTGCTCGCGCGGAAGGGTTATATGGGCTAGCTGACAAATTTAACGAAATGGCAGATGCGTTCAAAGTCACCACTTTCCCACTGCCGTACTACTCCCTGGGTTTGGGATGCTCTAACATCTTGTCTCCACCTTCATAGTTTGAATTTATAGTCGACCACAGCTGGCGCTATTACATTATCTGACTGGAATGTGTAGCTAGATAGGCAGATATAGGTATGACGTTTCCCATTACATAAAATGAAAGTTTTCTATTAACATGGGAACTGCCACTAGAAATGAAAGGCAGGTCAAGGCAACGCACGAGTATTTTTTTTCAGAGTAGCCAAAAGTTTCAGATCTCTGCAAAAGCTACCTGCTCTTACTCACTCAAAATAACGTCCGTTTTTTACATGTATCCTAACTATAGCTGTAAAATTCAAATTGTATACGAAACTTGTTGGGTATAACCTGGGAATGTTTTACATTAGGTGGGGTCTAGATACGAAATGGGGTTTCCCTAGTAAGCTTAAGTCAAAGTTCCCATATAGGTATGGTAGCTGCTAGGCCCCCAGAAGTCTTGAGTCTAGATATTCGGTGATACATTCATTTTATGTCTACCCATTCTTTGTCTGCCTTTCAGTTATCAGCCTCCTCCACTGTCAGTCAGCCCATTTGTTTCCAGTATCTGGCATAATGTTTGAACAGGATAGGCCATCATTCAGAGAGCGTCAAGAAGTGATTTACGTATTTTCTTGCATTTTCTCCCAACCCTTAAGCAGACATTCAACAAGAAATGGTGGTGGTAGGGGTGTATTGCACATGCGGTGCCCACAGAAGATGCCTTTTAATTTGGCAAAGAGCATTTCATTCCCTTCAAGCAGCCCTGCCTCTCCACAGGAAGTATGAGCAGTGGAATTCCAGTCTCCACCAAGGAAACAAAACTGCTGAGTGCACTCAAACCTTTCCCACCCCACTGAGAGAGACTAGTGACCATGCCCCTTCATTCCTCCACCACATCTGACTGGCTGCTACAGTGCTGGGCTTGCTAATCCAACCCCAGTCACCAGAATCACAGTTAGTGCTCCTTCACTCTGTACCACAGAGCCAGGCATTTATGTTTTATTTTACTGTTAGCCAAAATATTTATGCATGTCTTCCTCCCCAATGTGTGTGTGACCACAGATAAAATCAGTGCTGATTTTTTTCACACACCCATACACACAGTTGCATCCTGACAGTGCCCCAGCCAAGCCAGGTCTATCAAAAGATATGCACACACATATATGCAGACACACTCACTCACTGTCATACTGCATGTTTATTTATAGACAAATAGGTTCATAGGAGATTACTAGACTAACGGTTTAAGAGCCCTTACAAGCATAGTCAATATAACTGCTGATTTTACCTAATATATGGCCTCTAGGGGCAAGAGGATGGCATGGATTTGTGCTTGTGCATTCAGTATATTACAGATTGTCCCTGTCCATAAGGGACATAGGCAGTACCTCAGGTGTGAATTTGCAATTCCGCATCCATTGATCCAAATTGTGTTTGAAGAGTGGCCAGGGAAGGGCTCTGTTTAATGTGAATAGGAAGTCTGTTCCAAAGAAAGTGCAGTCTGTGAAACACATATCTGTTTCTCCAACATGTTTTGTTCAAGGTACTCAAATTGGAGGAATGCCAATTTACCTGTGGCATACTTTTGGGGTGTTGAAGGAAATCAAGACACTAAGATAGTGTGGACAAGCAGAATCACAACAAAGAACTCATTCAGAAAACCAAGATCGGTGAGATGTCAATGCTACTCCCTCCACCAATGTGCCTATGAGCAGTTGCTTTTACTCACATTTTGCTCATACTAGAGAAGATAGCTACTTATTGTCTTCAATGCTGATGTTTGTAATTGTAAGTGAAAAAATTATGGTTGACTTGCTATAATTGGCTAAACTGCACCCCCCCCCCACACACACACACTCACCCATAAGTCATAGCAGTTATTATTTTACACTGATTTCAGTACATACAGCACATAATGTAACACTCCTTTTATCAAGATAAAATCAATGACTGTTAACTGTCAACAGACAACGGTGGAGTGAATATCTTTAATTGGCAGCTGGACTCCTTGCCTATCAGTTACAATAACTTTATTGACTTTGTACACCTCAGATGTCTTGTTTGTGATTACTGTTTATCTTGATCAAAATGTCAGCAGGGTCAGTCACTTCCATCCACACAGACAGTCCCAACTCCCAGCAATTATAGCCATATTGTCAACAGTCTACACCTCAGATGTCTGTTTGTTACAAACTAATGGGCATAGTAAGAAAAAGTAACATTTCCAAGACTAGAACCATCTAATAATGACCACGGAAACGTATTTAACTTGTTTCACAAAAACACACTTTAGTCCTGTTAAGATAGCCATTTGAAATATCAAGACTTGATAAAGCAAGTCCCGAAACAGAGAGACTGAATGGCTGAAAATACTGACTTACATATACTAAGTCTAAGATTAGCATTTCCCAGAGTATCCCTTTTCTCCAAGATAAGGTGATCTTGGAGTTGGTATATATAAGTTCGGAGAATATAGGGGGTTTGCCCCCTCCCTCACAAAAAAACAAGAGTGGTTTTCAAGATTCACACTTCTGGAGTGTTAATCTTTTTTCCTACTGTGTCGGCACTTGGTAATTCAAGTGCCAGCATTTCAATAGTGAGCCCATGATAGGCCTAACATCACTTAGATATAGCACATTTCCATGTTGCAAAATATTTAGCTGATTACAATTTTTCTTTGTTTTTTTCAATTATTGTTCAGTTGCCTTCTTTAACCTCTGCATGTTTGTAAGACACAAAACTTATCCTGGAACCTGAGTCTGTAACCATGATAATGGGGCAACTTGTTCAAATTTCAGAAATATTAACACTGGTATTTCCACAGTAGTTACAAGTTTGGGTAGCCAGAAGAAAGCAAGCATGTTGGAGAGAAAAGATTAACAAAGTTGCTATACACAGATGATGTGGCAATACTGGCAGACTCTGAACAACAACTTTAGCAAATGATGGAATGAAATGAAAAACTGTAGGCACACAGGATGAAGCTGAATACAGATAAGACAGTTGTAAAGGCAACATATGGGTAAAATTATAAGAAGCTGAGAATTAAGACAGAAGGGAAAATAATGGAACAGGTTTACTGGGAGGGCTGGTTGAGGAGAAGAGAAGTCTGAATGAATAGGTCAAAGCTAGAATCAGAAGAGCTGCAGCCAACTGGCACAGAATGTGCTTTTTCTCATTCTTGCATGGGGAGTGACTGGATTAAAGACCTTAAATTGATTTAGTAACAAGTTTTAAAAGAGAGAGCAAGTAAATGAAAAAGAGCATTTAATATTATGATGCTTTTTTCTAGCAAATGCATGTATGCTCAGTAACAATTCTGTAGCTGTTCATGTTTCTGTGGAAGCAGTCTGCTAAAGAGAAACTGGCTGACTGGTTCTCATGTCTCTGTGGAGAAAACCTGATAAAAAGAAACTGACTACAGTGTGCTGGAAAGGGATTGACTGGGGAAAAAAGAAAAGATAAATTTTGGCTAGGAGATAACGTTCTCTGAAAGCATTCAGGGGGTTTGCCAAGGTTGATAATGTTTTCTGAAAGCATTCAGGGATTTTCTCAGCACGAAGAGCTATAAATATAAGACAAAACCAATCAGCTCTTTGTAGAAGCACAGGCTGCTGCACCATGCATCCTAGAATGGATAACCTTTCTTTTAGGTTAACTCAAGTCAGTGAGTGTGGCTGTCAGTTTGGGACTTTTGTTCCTATTAGGATGGTAAAACTTCAATATTTGAAGATGCACATAGTGTTCTGTGTTAGTATTAAGTTAATAGGTTTTGGGGGTTGGGGTGTGTTTGTTTTTTTGTTTGAGGGCTTTCTATAAAACAAAAAGTTTTGTAAGATGTGACATAGGCTGAAATGGATATGACAAGAAACAACTGTGTAACAGTTCGACCTGCCAATGTATGCATGTAAACAAAAGCTGGAACTAGAAATTTTACCAAAAAGGTGTTATACATAAAAGGTGGGAATAATAACTTGTTAATGCAATGAAGCTTTCTATGTCTTTAAATATAAATGGCCTCACAGATAAATGCAAAAAAAAGAAAGAATATTGAACCATATTAAAAAATATAGAGTGCAAATAGGTATGTTACAGGAGATGCATTTAGAAAGAACTGAACATGTAAATTTGATAAAGAACGTTTTTGAGGATGGTTATTCAGTGGAATATCTGGGACAAAGGAAAAGAGGAGTACTAATATTAATTGCAAGAGAAGTTCCAATAGTGCTAGATAAGATAAAAATGATAATGGCAGATTTGTAGTGCTAAGGGGATACAGGCAAGGGAGGAGGATTACACTGACATGTATTTACATTTCACCTAAAACTGCTATAATGGAGCTTAAGAAAATTCTGGGAGAAACAATCAGTTTTCAACAAGGAATATTATTTATAGGTGGGGACTGGAATTTTGGATTTGCAGAAGTGAAGATGTGTCTGGGGGCGAAAGGGAAAATATAACAAAGGAGGGTAGACTTTTGAAGAACTTTATGAAAATATTTGGCATGGAAGATGTGAATTCAGTAATAGGAGTATGGAATGAATTTACATATTATTCCCCAAGCAGGGACAGCCTTTGGTCAACTGGTACCCTAGGCAAAAGGTCTCCACAGCACCCCCCAGCACCACCTGGGGCCCCCATCGTGGTCTACCTACACCATCCAGATTACTGGAAAAACACCCCTGCTAGAGCGGCACCCTAGGCAGCCGCCTAGTTGGCCTATGCCTAAGGCCAGCTATGTCCCCAAGATATAAAAACTGGGCTAGGATAGACAGAATTTACATTTCAAAGGATAGAACTGGAACTGTTAGAAAGGATAGAAATTTCTTCTGAAAATGTAGCTAGGGAGTAGGATAAAATTAAGGTAGTGTTTAAAAATAGGGTGGAAATAAAAGAAAGGGAGCTATGGTAAAAAAGTAACATGAATTATTTAGAGGGACTGACAAATATTGCAGAACAGGGAATCTCACTGAACAAGAAGAGGATCAACTGCAGAATGCTAGGCAGAAAATAAGGGATTACCTCAATAATATGCATGAGTTTAAAAGGTTTCTGTTAAGCAACTGTTTTTTGATAATAACAATAGAGCACAAAAGAGCACAAAAACTTTTAGCACAATGACTCAGACAACAGAAAGTAGAAAGGGCTGTTGCCATACTTAGGGAGCCTAAAACAAGGAAGGTAACGAGATCCTGTAGAGGTATTAGAAATATTTTGGAAATTCTGTGAGAGTCTCTATAAAGCAGAGAAATATGAAAATTAAGAAAAGATACAAATGAAAATGTTTATGGAAAAAAATAAATATGCCAAGGTTAGCGGTATATGAGGCTTATTTACTAAAGGTATGATAGAAGGAGATGAGATAAAAATTGTGATGTATAACCAATCTACAGGAAAGTCCCCAGGAATAGATGGAATTTCTGTGGAGGTTTGGAAGCTAGGATGAAAAAAATTCATAAAGATCTGGAAGATTTTAACAGTACTTTAAGAGGTGGAGAAGTACCAACTTCCTAAAAGAAAGTAGTGGTACCTGTAATACCTAAAGAGGGTATAGATCCATCAGATCCAGCTTCATACAGCCCCATTTCAATATGAAACCATGATTATAAAGTGTTCATATCTATCTAAAAGAATGGCAAAAGTAATGCCAAAACTGATAGATATGGATCAGTGTGGTTTTGTGGATTGGCGGCAAAGATTTCACAACATTAACAGTGCACTAATGATCCAGAAGGAAGCAGAATGTAAAAAAAATACCATTGTTGTTGGTGGGTCTTGATGCAGAGAAAGTATTTGTCAGAGTAAGCTGGGAGTTTATGAGCAGGGCAATGGAAGCATTTGCATTTCCTGAAAAAATGATAAGGTTGATTAGGAGGCTATATGAGGAATCAGAGGTGATAATTAAAGTGGTTGGGGTCCTCTCTGATAATTTCTGCTTGAGCAGAAGAGCCAGGCATGGGTGTCCTCTTTCCCCTTTATTATTTGCATTATATTAGGAACCATTGGCAAAGAAAATAAGGGACTCAGAAATTCAAGGATATAATTAGTATAGTAGTCAAGAAAAACTGGCTTTATTTCCAGATGATATTTTATACCTGGCAAAACCAAAAAGAGACATTACAGTGTTGTGGAACATTTTGAGACAGTTTCAGATATTTTCGGGATGCAAAGTTAATGAAGCTAAAACCAAGGTAATAGCAGTAAATTATGTACCCACACATTAATTGGTTCAGGGATATCCATATTTATGGGGACATGATAAAATGAAGTATTTAGGATTATGGATTAAATTCTAGTGTGGTAGCTAAGGATATGTGGGAAGAGACTAAACAAAAGATAATAGAAAATGGAAGCTTTGTTATATAGATATGAACAGTAAGATACAAGCAGTTAAAATGTTTTAGTCCCTTTAGTCTTATACATGGATCAGGCATATTTTTATCAACCAGAGGAGAAGTTGTGGATAGCAATTAATAATGAGCTGAAGGACTTTATTTGGGAGGGGAAGATGGCAAAAGTCAAGTGGAATAAGCTGATTCTTCCAGTAGAACAGGACAGATTGGGTTTACCCAATTTGAAGGGGCATTTTAGAGATACACAGTTGAGACTCTTATACATAGCACAAGCAGAAAACTATATTTTAAAGTAGAAATGGATGATGATGAAACAGGGGAGAAGCTCAAGGAACAAGGAGAGACTGGACTTTTGGAAGCAGGCCTTTAAGAAGAATAACAATAACCATACAGAATATTATATCCATAAAGTAGCAGAAAGTATTCTAAGAACTAAGCCAACACATGATTGGAGAGAGGAGATTCCAAAGTGAGGGATGACTGCAATTAGGGATATAGACAATATTCAAGTGAAGGCTGGAATTTATTGGAGAAAACTGGTAAAGGAACCAAGGTATTGGGAACAGATGACTAGAGAGGGAAAGATGATAAAATGGAAGTCATCCAGAATTTATTTGGACTATAGGTTAGAGATTGCCTTCCCTGTCAGGGATTGATATCAGAGTATAGGCAAAGAGAAAGGAATGGGGGGGGGGTCCTACATGAATGACTGGCACTGGCAGAGTTATTAGTAGAGTCTAGAACAGAAGCTGCCATTAGAAAAAGGAATAATTTGTAGACCATATAAAATATTGCATGATAACTATAAGATTCAATCAGAGGAGGTTAGAAAGGATTGGGAAAAGAGATTGGATAAACAATTCACAAAGAAACAATGGCAGGATATATGTATGTCTCCCAAATATGCGACAAAATCTAGAAGATTTAGAATTTTTACCTGGAAATGTTTACATATCATGCTTTTCGGCCCCAAAACCCAGACCGAACCACAAAAGGAGGGGGAGTTTCCATATTTATCAAGGATATCCACACCTCCAGGTTAGTGGCATTGCACAAAGTATCAGAGACCATCCATGTGCAACTAACAGTGGGCAAGACTGCTTTTCAGTTTATAGCATCCTACAGATCACCCTCTCAAAGTCAGGAATCCCACTCTGCTTTCCTGAAAACATTGGAGAACATGAAGATCTCTCAGAACACCATTATACTGGGTGACTTCAACTACCCAAACATTGACTGGGAGCACTACTAAGCCCCAGCACCTTAGCCCAAAGGTTCCTGGAAATTATAAACTCAAATGCTATGGAACAACTAGTCACCACTCCCACAAGAGGGGACAACATACTAGACCTGATCATTACCAACATGGGGACTCTATGCTCCACACCAGAAGTATATCCCTCATTGGTAAGATCAGACCATAAATTAATCTCACTGGATGTCCACATCCTGACCCCACCCCCAGCCCAGAAAACCACAGTGAAAAACTTCTCAAAAGCAAACTTCTCAGTTCTCAAAACTGAAGTGGAATCCTTGATGGCCCCAGGGCCAGTGGAAACTACGGCCCAAACTGCAGAATCCTATATAAACGCATTCTATGGACATCTCCAGGAATGCATGGATCATGATATCCCAAACAAAACCAAGACCCAATCATCCAAAGGCAGGCATCCAGTCTGGTGGACCCCTGCCATAAATAAACTGTGCAACAGAAGGAGGAAGCTACTACATGATCCCTAATAGGGAAGGCATCTCTGATCAGTACTAGCAAAAAATTACAATCCCTCATAAAATCCTCCAAGGCCAGCTTCGAGAGAAAAATTGCACAGGACACCAAAGACAATCATAAGGCTTTTTTCAGTTATGTTAGAAACTTGGGATGCAACTCCCAGACTTGTTCTGAGTTGATTCTAAACGTCAAAAAATACACTGAACCCACAGACATCGCCAATATCCTGGCAGACAGGTTCAGTGCAAACATCTCCACCCCCTCCCCCCCAAAAGAGCAAGTATCTATCCCAGCAGAGGGCTGCCTCCCAAACATCTCTGATGCTCAGGTGAAGGCTGCCCTCTCCAAAGCAAAAAACACTGCTTCCATGGGACCAGATGGCGTCCCAGGTTGCGTCCTACATGAACTCGAAGAGGAACTAATCCCTCAAATTAACAGCTATACAATCTCAGCCTCACTACAGGATATGTGCCCACAGAATGGCGTACAGCAACAGTGGTCCCACTCCACAAAGGTGGAGCCTCTACGGACCCTGCAAACTATCACCCCATAAGCCTGACTAGCTTAGTCTGCAAGGCTATGGAGAGGATCATCATGGAGCTCATAAACAAAGACATTGGGGACCTACAGACACTAGATCCTACCCAGTTCAACTTTTGAACCTGGTTGACTTCTTCGAAACAGTCACCAAAGCCATAGATGAAAGGAAGGTAGTCCACACAGTCTATCTGGACCTTGCAAAGGCATTTGACACAATACCCCACTCGGGCATCATAGATAAGCTATCCAGCTTAAATATAAACCCCTATGTCACAAGATGGGTCGCAAACTGGCTCAAAGACAGAACCCACTCGAAAACAGTCACAAGTGGCGTCCCACAGGGTTCTGTCCTGGGACCACTTTTGTTCGGTATATACTTTTCTGAGGTACAGGCAAACGTGGGAGGACTATGGCTCACCAAGTTCGCAGATGACTGCAAACTGGGCGCCATAATCAACTCTCCAGCTGACACAAACATCCTTCAAAAAGGTCTCACAGAGACAGATAACTGGTGCCAGCGCCGTGGTCTAAAGCTAAATGCCAAAAAATGTATAGTCATACCCTTTGGCAAAAACAATGTGCCCACAAATTACCACATAGGCGGAAACCCATTAAGTACAGAGAAAGTTATTAGGGACCTGGGGACCCAAGTTGATAGCAATCTCTCCTTTGAAAACCACATTGCCAAAGTGGTTAGAAAGACCTTCTACATAGCCCACCTCATCATGAAGGGTTTCACATCTAGATCAAGAGAGGTAATCGTGCCCCTTTATTCATCCCTCATCAGGCCCATCATAGAATACAATGCCCCTTTTGGGATGTACCTTACCCGACACCTGCAGCAATTAGAAAGACCCCAAAAGTACTCACCAAGAGGATCAAGGGTCTCAAACAGATGCCATATGCTGCTCTGTTAAAAAAACTCCAGCTCTACTCAGTTGCATACCGCCTACTTCGAGGCGATCTATGCCTGACATACAAAGCTATGCCAAATCCAGAATTAATGGACATGCTCCACCTCAGTAAATCTAAATCCCTTAGAGCCACACACTCGAGGGACTTGAACCTCAGCACAGAAATAAATAGAACTTGCTGGAGGGAGCACAGAAATAAATAGAACTTGCTGGAGGGACAGGTTCATAACCCAGAGGCTCCCTTTGCTCTGGAATAGAATTCCAGTTCATGTGAGGCAGAGCACCTCACTGAATCTCTTCAAGAAGAATCTCGATAGGTGGATGGGGGATCGTAGGTTTGTCCCAGGGATTACTCCCGTGTCATTATTAGACAGAGGCACAGTAAACTAAACCTTAAAGGGCACAGTATACTCAAATCAAGGGGTGGTGTAAGCCATACAGAATCGGGCTAGGCTTATAATTGCCTCAGGGCAGATAGCCTAGTATGAACCTATGAACATAGATATTTCAATATCCCAAGTAGACCCCTGGCAGACTGCAAATATTGGAGGTGAGTAGGGGAAGAAAGAGGTAAATGGGAACATATTTTCTGGAAGTGCCTTGAATTGGTGGACTTTAAGGATTCCCTGCGGGGTCCATTGTCAGAGATGCTGGGTGGGGAGACTGGATGTTTTTTGTGAGCTATGCACATGGTAAGGCAGTATGTAATAATGGTGGCTGCCAAAAAAAGTAATTACCAGAAAATCAAAATCTAAATCAACTATACTAGAAGTAGTGAATATAGTAACAGAGATAAAACAACTAGAATTGAGATCTTTAGAAAAGGGTAGGAGCAAACTAGATAGGAAAAATGGGGATTGTGGGAACAATACATGCAAGGGAGGAGTGAGGTTTAAAAGGCGGTAGGACTTAAATGAGCTATGTAATGTTTGAATGAAAAAGATTTGGTGATGTCTAATGTTTGCAACTAGGAGTGTGTCAGTATAGTTTGTGATGTAAAATGTTTGTAACTAGGATTGTGTCGGTGTAGTTTGTTTTCATTTATTATATATTAAATAAATTATATATATATATTATTTAGTATATATATATTTAGAAAGCTTGTGAGGAAATTATTACTCTATTTTTGTTTTACTTGGATCGCTTGTCTGTATACTTAATAAAGGATTTTCGACTGGAAACAGACTGCCTGCCTTGCTTGGATTACATTCAAATACTTAGTAATGCTGTACAATTATATATCTTCTGTTATTATTTTTTGTTTTGTTTTGTTTTGACTTAAGACGAATTTAAGGTCGCTACTTCTACTACTGTTGTCTGATCTGATTAATATACAGTGATTAACTAGAAATATATGGACTGAAAATCTTCCACACAGAGAAGTTTCTTACACTGTTTTGTTTTTGGACCCACTACACTTTAGTGGGTTGTTTTGAGACTTCGGGGATACCACGGAGATTACTTGTTTTTTAAATTCTTTTTTTATAAGACTAGTTGCTCCTACTACTTGGAAGTGTCTGGGTATCTTTCTTCCACATGGCTCTCGTTTCTGCCTGCAGATCGAGGTATTTTATGACTTTGTGTCTCTCTGTACACAAGACACTGTAGTCACTAGGTGTGGCGATTTCAGTGATCAATGCTACTTTTGTCTTCTTTTCTTGGACCACTATATCCGGTTTTCTAGCATCTATCTTTTGGACTGTTGGTATTGGGTGATCCCATGTGATGTAAACTTCATAATTTTCTATGATTCTCTGTGGTTCATGTTTCCAGTGTGTTTTCAGCCCGTTTGATACCATAATGTTTGCACAATCTCCAGTGTAACAATCTCACCACATTATTATGCCTTTCAGTATACAGTCCCTCTGCCATTAGAGAGTCACAACCAGCAATAAGGAGTGTGACTTTTTCCAACTTGGTTCCACAAAAATCTACATATGTCTGTTTCTACCACATGTTCAATGGACTTAGTAAACCAGCGTGTACGTAGCCCACTATCTTGGGCTGCCAATATTAACCTTTCATTTCTTGATGTAAATTCATCTCTCCTTAACCATTCCTGCATTCGTTCTTGATCAGCATGAGGCTGTTCCAGAAGTTTTCTGTACTTGCAACTATATTTAGTTATATTTATTATTTATATACTAATTAGTATATAATTAGGGTGGTGCAGTGGTGCAGCGGTTAACGCTGTCGCCTCACAGCAAGAGGTTCTCTGGTTCGATTCTTGGCTGGGGTGCCTTCTGTGTGGAGTTTGCATGTTCTCCCTGCATTTGCGTGGGTTTCCTCCGGGCACTCCGGTTTCCTCCCACATTCTAAAGACATGCGTCTGGAGCAATTCTCCCTGGGCCTCCGCTGAAAAAAGGATCTGTGGAACCTAGTCAGACTTTCCCAGTCAACAAATGTTAAATAAATAAAAAAAATAAAAAAATATTTATGTTTTTTCCACATTTCTTGCCTTCTCATCTAGTCCTTCACCTTATATTCTTTCTTTTGTTTTTTTTAGCATATTCAGTTGCTGCCTGTTTTTTATCCACTTCTGATTTGATTTCCATTCCTGCTTGATGTCGATATGTTTCTGCTAAGTTAAGCAGAGATGTCATCTTAGATTTATTCTCCTCATGTTTCAAAACTTTCACCACATTTGGATCTTGTGAAGTCAGTAGATATGTGTGGAGTCCCACAATTGCAGATCTATACATGTAATCAATTTCAAGGAGGCCCATCCCTCTTCAGAACGGGGAATATATAATCTTGGTATACACTGATTTTTATAAATCATTTGGTGAGCATGAAGCATCCTTCTTGTTTTAATATCCAATCTATCCAACACTTTTTGGGGGCCAGTCACTCACTCCAAAACTATAAGTTAGGACAGGAAGAGCAAACTGATTTATAGCTTGGATTTTATTCCTAGGTGTCAATGCTGTTTTCAGGATTAATTTAAGTCTTCTGAAGTACTCCTTACTAAGCTTTATTCGCATTTGTTCATGTTTTATTGCTGATCCTTCATCAATTCCCAAGTATTTATACACCCCCTCTTGCTCAAGTCCTTTTATATCATATTCTTGTCCCAAACTGATGTTTTCCTGGTGCTGCAATTTTCGTTTTTTAAAGGTTGCTTTTGCACATTTATCAAGACCAAATGACATTCCAATATCATCTGAAAAAGTTTTGACAACCTGCAGCTGTGTTTTCAGTTCCTCATGTGATGAGCTATACAATTGTAAATCATAGACAAAGAGAAGATGAGAAGTCATTAGACTTTGTTGTTTTCTAGAAGCCAAATTATAGCCATGACCTAAGCTAAGTAAACAGCTTAATGGATTAATGGCAAGGCAAAATAGCAACGGTGACAGGGAGTCACCCTGGAATATCCCCCTTTGGATTTTTATCCCTGGGATAATAATCTGTCCTTTATTATGGCTTAATTGCAAAGTGGTCTGCCACTGTTTCATGGTTACTGTAATGTAATCAATCAGTGTAGGATGTACCTTATACATTTTTAAGCACTCTTTTATCCATGAATGTGGGATACTATCAAATGCTTTTTTATAGTCAATCCATGCCATGCTTAGATTCTTCCCTTTCTTACAGTTTTCCACTATAACTTTATTTAACAACAAATGATCCTTTGTTCCATATGACTTTTTTATTGCTCTTTTGCTCTACTGCCATAATTGAGTTTTCATCTAAATGACTATAAACTCTGTTGGCGTCAATCCCCGTGTATAGTTTATACATCTTCAGAAGACAAGTTATTGGTCTATAATTTTTAGGTAGCTTGCAGGTTCACTCTTAAGTAAGAGCATTATTTTTCCTGTTAACCAGTGTGATGTCTGTTCCACTGGTTTCCCCTTAATTTGGATATCCATTGCTCTATCCTGTTGTGGTGCTTCCTGCATTTGATTTTCTACACTGAATCCTTCTCTTTGCAGCTGTTCCATTACCTTAATTTCTATTTCTTTTATTTCTCCATTACTAATCTCTTTTTCTACTTTTCCTCTTAGTCTTCTTATTTTTTGTATTGTAAAGTTTTCCATATCCGGATTCCTTTGCCTATATTTTTCTTCAAATATCTTTGGTGCTGCTCTTTTTGTATTGGTTAGTTTTGGTTTCTCCTTTGCATAAATATTACACCATATTACATCTCTTTTCCTTTCCCCTGTCCATATTTCTTCTTTACTTCTCCTGATCTTCTTGCTTTTCCTTATTCTGGGGACTCACTCCATCATGCTGTGATGTAGTCTGTTTTAGACCTTCTACATTAAATCCTTCACTTTGCAGGCACTCCACAGCTTCTATTTCATTAACGTCTACTTTACTTATCTTTACCACATTAAATCTTTGTGCTTTTCGTCTTTTTATTGTGTAATTTTCTATATCTAGATGCCTTTGCCTGTATTTTTCTTCAAATATCTTTGAAACTGCCTTCTGTATATTAGTTAACTTGGCTTTCTCCTTTGCATATAAATATTGCACCATATCAAATCTCTCTTTCATTCCCATGTCCATATTTCTTTTTTATATTTTTCAAATATCTCTAGGTTTTGTTGTTTATATTTTCTCATTTCCTCAGAGGCTTCTTTTTCCAAAGAAATCAAAGTTACTTGATCTATATACTGTTTTTCAAAAATCTGTTGTATTAATGAAAGCAAATTTCTATTTGAAGCTTGTGATAGTTTTTCTTGCGGAAGTATTTTTCTTTCCTCTAATTTCTCTCTTAATCATTTTGTATATCTTGTGTATGTATGTTTCTTTCAGTGTATGTACACCTATGTTAGTGTCTTCAGTGTAAGAATTTAATAAAGTTGTTTTAAAAAACACAATGCCCACAGTCTGGAAATCAGCTATAATTTGGGTAGTTGCAAAGGTGAAAAAACACCTCATCTAGTAATACTGTTCAAAATCAGTACTCACAACTCTGAGCAAATTACTACAGAAACTTATATGCAACCAGCTTATTAAATACTTTCAAAAATATTACCTTCTGTCAAGTAAACAGCATGAATTTGGTCAGGCAGCAGCACTGCGATAGCTCTCTGGCCACTGAATGATGACATCCTGATTAATACGGATAGAGGCAGCCTAACAGGTGCAATTTTTATTGACTTGACCCCTTACCTTTGCCATATTTATCATCCCATCCTAAATAATATTGGAATCAGCACACAACCACTCTATAGTTTTAATACTTGTTTGCAAATAAAACCTTCAGAGTTAAAATTTACCACTCACTATCACAGATGGACAAAACTCAGACAGGAATCTTACAAGATTCAATACTTGCCATACTCCCTTTTTCCAATTTGTAAACAAACTTGCATATGATTTGCCACAGCTACAGCTTCTTTACACTGATGACATGGCAATTTATAGATCAAGCTCTAATCGCAAAGCTATACAAACTCATATTCAGCTAGACCTATTAGATATGATTTACTGGCTTACAAATAAAAAGCTCATAAGCAACCTCAAAAAAGCCTTATTTAGGGGCAGTGTTAAAGGAAATGGATTTCCCTTTCAGCTGATAGAATTATTCCAAAACATGTATGGAGGAGCCTAAGCAAGGATTAAGGTAAATGGTAGCTTAACATCAGAGTTACAGGTATTCAGGGGCACAGTGCTCTCTCTCTCTCTCCCCCCTTTATTATTTGCCTTGTATTTGGAATTACTGGCAAATAAAATAAGGCAGTCCAGTATAAGGGGGTGGCTGTTTAAAGATACACAAAACAAATTAGATGTGTTTGCTGATGATGTGATAGTTTTTACAACAGATCCTGATAGCGATTTAGTGTACTTGTGGCAGATTCCAAGGTAGTTTAAGGAAGTAGTTGGTTATAAAATCAATGAAGATAAAATAAAAACTATTTACCTGAATTATGTTCACACCTGTAGGCTAAAGTTATTGGAACATTTTAAAATGAAATATTTAAGAGTTTGGTTTCGGCAACATTACAAGACGCTGTAGAGGAAACATAAAAAGAAACATGCACAAAAAAAAAAAAAAAACTTGTAAACAGTGAAAGTTGAACTTGAACGAAGAATTCAGGCAATCAAATTTATTTATTTATTTAGATTTGTTGACCGGGAGAGTCCGACTGGATGCAGGTCTCTTTTCAGCGGAGGCCCGGGGAGAAAAGCACCACATTCAAATGTTACAGACAATTGTACACTTTTTGTTTATAGTACCATTAATTCTATATATTGGACAAGTCTTTTACATGCACCAGGTCAGAAATGATGGACGATATTAAAGAAAGAAATGTCTAAATATATCTGGGACACTCATCATGCTAGGATAAATTGGAAATCATGTTGGGACTAAAGAGGAAGGTGGGCTGGAAGTGCAGTATTTAGAAAATTATTATCCAGCAGCACAATGAAGGCTGATTTATAAGTTCCAAAATAATAACTATGCATTGAATTTGAAAAGCATGATTTTAATGACAACTGTGGATAGTTTAAATGACCACAGAACAGGTATTTGCTCTCTTTTATGCAGGACATTAGTGAACACTGATGGTGCAAGACAACTAATAAAACTGATTGAAGGGAAACAAAGGGCATGGCAGAGAACTAGTGGAGCTTTGAACTATGGCCAGTAGGATATTGTAAGCCAGGATTCAACATAGATACTACAGTAATGAGTCAATGGCAATCTAAGGAGGAAGAAATAATATATGGGGAATGTGTGCATTAGTGGAAGGAGACTGTTGTGGGAAGAAATATCACAGAGTTATGGGGTTGGAATTAATAAATGGATGGTATATAGAAAGCTCTTGGCTATACTAAAATATGGCAAAAAAGTTGCTGAAAGGAGAAAAGAAAAAGCTCAATTAGTTCATCTTTTAATTGAAGCTAGGATCTCATAAGCGAGCAGCAAAAAATTGGAAACTGGGCTCTGCATGACAATACCGCATAGTAGGAGAGGTAAGTGCTCTACAGCCCTAGTAAATAACTGGGAGATGACACTGGGACTAGTAGAGCTACAGGACAGGTGGCAGAATATATGTAAAAATTTTTGGAAACTGACAAAGGCCAGAAAATTTACAATCTTTAGCTAGACGTGTTTATACAAATAGTTTTATATACTGCATAAACTTAACAAAATGTCCTCAGGGTTTGACACCAAATGTTGTAGGTACAATCTAGATGTAGCAGGCAATTGCAGATACATTTTTTTTGGAGTTGGCCTAAATGATAAAACTTCCATACTTATTTTGATTGGATAACAGGATCTGTCTTGGGTAACTCTTGGCAAAGTAAAGAAGAAGATTTTTTTTTATTAAATGATGCTTTAGAGCTTCAGCCTCCAAGAGATATAAGTGCGAATTGGTATTACTCATATGGATTATCTCTAAAAAGACAATAGCCAGTAAGTGTAAAACCCCTGCTGTCCCAAATCTACAAGAGATTTTGATAATAATGGAAGAGTTAAAAGAATAATAACTTGACATCTGTAAAGGGGAAAAGAGAAAATTGCCACAGAAGAAATGTTTTCTGGGTAGAAACTCAAAGGATCCTGCAACAAACAGTTCAAAGTGCAGCAAAAACAGCATAGTGATGGGAGGTTAAATACACAGGGCTGTAAAAGCTAAAAGAACATGAGATCAAAGCCAGTTATCCTATACATTAACATTATAGATATGGATAAGGTATGGATAAGATCTTAAAAGAAATGTTAAATATGGTAAAATATTTTCTAAACTGATATACTTGTTGAATATCCTTTTTATTTTGTAGCGCCTGGTATTGGGCCAATTCCCATATATAATGTTGTTGCAACTGGTTTCAGCATTTTTAACTATTTGGGGTCAGTCAGCAGGAGAGAACTGCACCATGCATGTGGAATACACAAGTTGTACTAGAGGTATGTGATAAATAAAACAGCTTGAAAAAATACTGTTTTTGATATGGCAAGTCGCTTCATTATAACAGTAACCATTACCTCAGTGGAAAACAGTTCCACTTTGTTGGTAGGGGTCAGAAATTGTCAATATTTTTATTATTAGTTATTTTGGTTCATTAGCCTCAATTTGACCACATGACCACCCAGTGTCTGCTGTAAGAGACCTATTCATTCTTCCTTAGGGCTAAAAGTTCACCAGCTCAAACATTCCCTTCAAGGACGAGAGTTTTAATACTGACAGTGACACTGGAATCCATGTGGAGGGTCCAGATGTTTATGTGTGAGTGTGTGTGTGTGTGTGTGTGTGTGTGTGTGTGTGTGTTTGCACTCTCCTGCACTTTCACAGCATCCATGTTAGTGCTTGCACTCTAGTACATAGAATTACTTCCATATCTGCTGTCACTAGTTTCATGGTGCATCATGCCAACTTGACAAGTGTGGTTGTCATACTTCTCCTCATGGACTAACCATGGCTTCTTCTCCTGGGATAGACACGCTGACACCTGCTTTTCTATTCCCACCTCCCTCAGCTAGTTCCTTGAGTACCTGGACCACTAATTAAACTCAGGTTAACTGGGGCAAAATCAGGGCCTTACCCTCTAAGTTATGGAACTAATCTAAAAGTTTTCAGAATTAAATATGAGTTATGTTTATGAACAAATGGTTTTGACTTATCAGTCTAAGAAATAATTGACCATAAATAGTTATAAGGGAATGTTTACATACTATCATTCACCTTTTAGCTTTATCTCATAAGCACTTGCAGTGTTTCAAAGGACTGTTGAATGTCTGATACAACATGTGCAGCATGTTTCATTTTATGTGAATCATTCTGAGGTTATTCGGGCCTCATCAAAAAAAGTTACAAACCTAGAGAAAGTACTGAGAATATTGCACAATGCACAGCTGCCCCTAAAAAGTAACATTTTTGTTTTAAATAGAAAGCTAGGAAATATTGTAGATGCACATAGTTAATATCTGATACAATCTAAAGGGAAAAAAACATCAAAAGGCTCAATTGCCTACAAATGTATGTTGGTTTTCCTTGATTATTATGACATTTTCTTAATAAATCTGACAACCTTGCAAAACTTTTTACATTATATATTATGTGAAAATATGCTATGAACTTGAGAAAGGGAACAGGAAAAAGCATTTCCAGAGCCATAAACGTTACCATAGTCTCCAGATTTGCTTGCTCATTGTTCAGCTGGTAGAGGACTGCTCCTCACCTGTTACAGTTTATATTATGGCATAGTAAGGGTAGAACCTAACTGTACAAGTCAGACTTTCCAGCTTACACATATCTGAATGCTTTGCACTGAATATGCATTTCATCATATTGAAAAACTGCAAAGAATAAGTATGTTGCATAATTATTACAGTTACAAGGCTGCTCAACCTCTCTGTATGCATTCAATGATTTCCGTAAGGTAGATAATGTTCTCTTAAAGCATTCATGGGCTTTTTCAAGGTAATTAATGATCTCTGAAAACATTTGGGGGTTCTCCCAGCTGGGAAAGCTATAAAGATAACACAAAACCAATCAGCACTTAGTAGAAGCACAGGTTGCATCATGCATCTTAGCATGAATGACCTTTCTTTTAGGTTAACTCAAGTCTATGAGTGTGGATGTCATTTTTGGACCTTTGTTCCTATTAGGTGGGTGAAACTTCAATATTTGAAGGTGTACATAATTTTATGTGTTAGTATTAAATTAATAGGTTTTATGGGAGTATTGGGGATGTGTCTGTTTTTTGTTTGTTTGAGGGCTTTCAATAAAGCAAAAAGTATTATAAGATGTGACATAGGCTCAAATGTATATGACAAGAAACAACTGTATAAAAGTTCAACCTGTCAAAGTCTACGCATGTAACACAAAAGCTGGAACAAGACATTTTACAAAAAGGTGTTATACATAAAAGGTGGGAATAATAATTTTTTAATACAGTGATGCTTTCTTTAATGTCTTTAAGTGTAAATGGCATCAAAGATAAATACAAACAAGAAAAGTAGTGAACTATATTAAAAATGTAGAGTGCAAATAGGTATGTTACAGGAGGGGTCCACTTTGTAATTTTGAAACCCCAAAATCACGAGTTTTGATACATCAAACTCAAACATTGAGATTTTGGAATCTTGAAACTACAAAGTGGTGAAAAAAAACCTAACTAAAACAATGTTTTTGCAGGGAGGCAACCCCCCTGCGCCCCCACCACACCCCTGAAACTTAAATATACTGTCTTCGAGATTGCTCTGCAGTGAAGAGAATTGTAATGCTCCCGTTATGCTTACCATTCTCTCCACTGCAGCGTGATCTCAGAGATGGTATATTTAAGTTGCAGGGTGTGTGGGGGTGCAGGGGGGATTGCCCCCCCTGCAAAAACAGTTTTTAGTATTTTTTTTTTACTTTGTAATTTCAAGATTTCCAAAATCTCGAGTTTCTGGGATCGGTATTTTGAAACTCGAGATTTTAGGTTTTTGAAATTACAAAGTGGACCCATTACAGGAGACACACTTAGAAAGAATTAAACATGTTAATCTGATAAAGAAAGTTTTTCAGGATGGTTATTCATCAGAATACCTGGGACAATAGATAAGAGGAGTACTTATATTAATTGCAAAAGGAGCTTAAGAAAATTTTGGGGGAAATAATTAGTTTTCAGCAGGGAATATTACTTATAAGTGGGGACTGGATTTGCAGCAGTGAAGATGTGTCTGGGAGGCCCAGAAGGGAAAATAAAGCAAAGGAGGGTAGATTTATGAAGAGATGTATGACAATGGAGGCCCAGAAGGGAAAATATAACAAAGGAGGGAGATTTTTCAAGAAATTTATGAAAATATTTGGCATGGAAGATGTGAATTCAGTAATAGGAGTTTGGAGTGAATTTACATATTGTTCCCCAAAATATAAAAACTGGGTTAGGCTAGACAGAATTTACATTTCACAGGAACATGTGCATTTAATTAAAGGTCTTGATACCCACCAAATAACTGGTTCAGATCACGCCCCAATAATAGCTAAAATAAAAACACAGGATAATGAAATAAAAATGAGACAGTGGCACTATCCCACCTGTCTGTTGAAAAGAGAGGGATTTGAGGAATGGGTAGTAGAGATTATTCAGGAGTTGTTATATAGGATAGAAATTTCTTCTGAAAATATAACTAGGGAGTGGGATAAAATTAAGGTGGAGTTTAAAAATATAGTGGAAATGAAAGGGAGGTATGGTTAAGAAGTAACAAGAATTATTTAGAGGTACTGACAAATGTTAAAGTATTGCAGAATAGGGGGAATCTCACAGAACAAGAGGATCAACTGCAGAATGCTTGGCAGAAAACAAGGGATTACCTCGATAATATAAACGAGCTTAGAAAGATTGCTGTTAAGCAACTGTTTTTGATAATAACACTAGAGCACAAAAAACTTTTAGCACAATGACTCAGGCAACAGAAATTAGAAAGCTCTGTCTCCAAACTTAGGGAGCCTATAACAAAAAAGGTAACAAGAGATGCTGTAGCAGTATTAGAAATATTTTGGAAATTCTGTGAGAGTCTCTATAAAACAGAGAAATATGAAAATCAAGAAAATATACAGATGGAAATGTTTATGGAAAAATCAAATATGCCAAGGTTAGAGGTAGATGAGGCTTAATTCCTAACATTTAGGATAAGAGGAGAGGAGATTTAAATTATGTATAACCAATCATAGGAAAGTCCCCAGGAATTGATGCTATTCCTGTGGAAGTTTGGAAACTATGAGGAAAAAAATAAGATCTGGAAGGTTTTGTTTAACAGTATCTTGAGAAGAGGAGAAGTTCCACCATCCTGCAAGAAAGCGGTGGTAGGTGTAATACCTAAAGAAGGGAAGAATCCATCAGACCAGTTACATATAGGCCCATTTCAATACTAAACCATGATTATAAAGTGTTCGTGTCTATAATGGCTAAAAGAATAGCAAACATAATGCCAAAACTGATAGATATGGATTAATGTGGTTTTGTGGAGGGGAGGCAAACATTTGGCAACATTAACAGAGCATTACCAATCCAGAGGGAAGCAGAATGTAAAAAAATACCATTGTTGTTGATGGGTCTTGATGCAGAGAAAGTATTTGACAGAGTAAACTGGGACTTTATGAGCAGGGCAATGGAAGCATTTGCATTTCCTGAAAAAAATTATAAGGTTGATTAGGCGGCTATATGAGGGATCAGAGGTGATAATTAAAGTGGGTGGGGTCCTGTCTGATAATTTCTGCTTGAGCAGAGGAACCAGGCAGGGGTGTCCTCTTTCCCCTTTATTATTTGTGTTATATTTAGAACCATTGGCAAAGAAAATAAGGGACTCAGCAATTCAAGGATATAATTGGTATGGTAGTCACGAAAAGCTGGCTTTATTTGTAGATGATATTATTTTGTATCTGACAAAACCAGAAAAAGACATTACAGTGTAGTGGAACATTTTAAGACAGTTTCAGATCTTTTTGGGATACAAAATTAATGAAGCTAAAACAAAGGCAATAGAGATAAATTATGTACCCACACATAAACTGGTTCAGGAATACCCGTATTTATAGGTACATGATAAAATGAAATATTTAGGAGTATGGATTAAAAATTATTCTAGTGTGGCAGCTAAGGATATGTGGGAAAAGACTAAACAAAAGATAATACAAAAACGGAGAAAATGGAAGCTTTGTTATATGGATATGGATAGTAAGATACAAGCAGTTAAAATGTTTTTAGTCCCTTTAGTCTTATACACAGGTCAGGCATATTTTTATCAACCACAGGAGAAGTTGTGGATAGCAATTAATAAAGAGCTGAAGGACTTTATCTGGGAGGGGAAGATGTCAAGAGTCAAGCGGGATAAGCTGATTCTTCCAGTAGAACAGAGCAGATTGGGATTACCCAATTTGAAGGGGTATTTCAGAGCTACACAGTTAAGACTCCTATACACAGCACAAGCAGAAAACTATAATTCAAAGTGGAAAGGGTTGATGAAACACATGGAAGCTTAAGAAGCAAGGGGAGACTGGGATTTTGGATGCAGACCTTTAAAGAGAATAACAGCAATCATGCAGAATATTATATCCATAAAGTAGCAGAAAGTATTCTAAGAACTAAACCAACAGGGGAATGAAGAAAGAAGATTCTGCCAATAGGGATGACTGCAGTTAGGGATACAGACAATAGGCAAGAGGGGGTGGAATTTATTGGAGAAAAATGGCAAAGGAATCAATGTACTGGGAGCAAATAACTAGAGAGGGAAAGATGATAGAATGGGAAGACACCAAGAATTTATTTTGACTGCAGGTTAGAGATTGCCATCCCTATCAGGGATTGATGTCAGAGCATAGGCAAAGAAAAACAGGGGGTCAAAAATGAAAGCCCAGTATAGGTAGAGTTTTTACAGAACCTAGAACAGAAGCTGTTAAAAAAGGAATAATTAGTAGAGCATATAAAATATTGCATGACAACTATAAGAATCAATCAAAGAAGTTTAGGAAGGAATTGGAAGAGAGGTTGGATAAGCAATTTACAAAGAAACAATGGGACAATATATGTATATCTCCCAAATATGCAACAAAATCTAGAAGATTTAGGATTCTTGACTGGAGATGTTTTCATAGATATTTCTATACCCCAAGTAGACTCCAGAGAATTTTTCCTGAGGCAGACAGTAAGTGTTGGAGGTGTGAAGGGGAATAAAGAGGTAATTGGGAACATATTTTCTGGGAGTGTGGCGAGTTGACAGAGTTTAAGGATTCCCTGTGGGATGCACTATTGGAGATACTAGGTGGGCAGATTGGTCTGACAAGGGAGATGATTTTTCTGAGCTATGATCTTCTTCTCCTTCCGGCTTTTCCCGGTTAGGGGTCACCACAGCGGCTCACCTGTCCGCTCATGATTGGCAGTGGAGTTTTATGTGTCAAGTTGCCAGCCCAGCACCCAACCATCTACAGAAGGCACACACACACTCATGCACTCACGCCTAGGGCCAATTTAGAGTATCCAATCCACCTACAGCATGTCTTTGGGATGTGAGAGGAAACCAGAGCACCCGGAGGAAACCCACGCAACCACAGGGAGGATATGCAGACTCTGCACAGAAGGCACCCCAGTCTAGAATCAAACTGGAGAATCTCTTGCTGTGAGGCGACAACACTAACCACTGCACTACCGTGGCCACCCATTTTTCTGAGCTATGATACAGAATCAGAATTGCCTAAGGCTTTCCTGTGTCTAATAATGGGGGCTGCCAAAAAAGCAATTACTAGAAAATGGAAATCAAAATCGAAACCTCTATACTGGAAGTAGTGAATATAGTAACAGAGATAAAACAACTGAAACTGAGATTTTTAGAAAAGGGTAGGAGCAAACTACATAGGAAAAATGTGAATTGTGAGAACAATACATACAAGGGAGGAATGATGTCTAAATGGGGACAGGACTTAAATGAGCTATGTAATGTTTGAGTGAGAAAGATTGAGTAGATTATAAGTGATGTAGAATGTTTGCAACTGGGAGTGTCAGTATGGTTTGTGATAGGGTCTATGTTACATGAACGAACGATCAAAATATCAAGTACAACATACTCGACAAACTTTGATCGAACGTTCATGTAATTGGAGACTCCAAATGTCAAAATGTGGAGTTCCAAAATGTATTGGTCGGCCATCCTAGTCAGTGTAGTGTGTGACATAGACATGCTACACTGTTCGGAATGGCTAGGTAAGAGGCTGCTTTGTTTAATATACCAACTCCGAGATCGCTGTACATTGGGGAAAGGGCAATTTCCTGGTAATCGCTTGTGTAAGAAGTCGCTTTGCAATTACAGGGAAATTGTCGTTTCTCCAATGTACAGCAATCTTGGAGTTGGTATATTTAGTTAGGGGGGTGTGGAGGGTACAGCTGCCCCACTTTGTTTTAAAAGTAGGTGTGTTTGTGTAAGTGTTTGAATGATGTGAGTGTGTAGGGGTTTGTATGCATTGGTTGTATGTTTGTGTTTTGTATGTTAGTGTAGGGAAGGTGTGGGACAAACAAAATCTTTCAATTTTGTTTATTTCAGGGTTTTAAGGTTTCAAGGTTTTGGAACTTTCGATCATAGTGTGTCAAGTATGTTGTACTGGACATTATGATCATTCGTATTTTTAACATAGACCCTTGTGATATAAAATGCTTGTGACTAGGATTGAGTCGGTGTGGTTTGTTTTCATTTATATAAATGTACGATTGCCTGTGTAGTAAGTGATGGTTTAATAAAAACATTTATTGTTTAAAAAATGGCAGGAATTGAATAATTTATGTAGTATTGCTTAGGTTATATGATATATAGAAATATACGTGAAGTATAAAGTTTGTTATGTTAATATAGTTTGATTACTTTTATATGAATGTAAATTTGCCTATGTCACAAGTGATAATTCAATAAAGGTGTTTGGAAAAAAAACAAGGCTGCACTACCTCACCGATTTTTTTTTCCTCTCTCTGAGATTATGTGACTTTGGAGTTGTAATATATATGTGGAAAGTACAGGGGATATTTGTTTTTTTTTTATTTGATAAAATGTAGCTCTGATGTAAAGTTTTCATCAATGTCGGATTTGTTGGGCTGCCATGCTGAACCCCCACAGGAGTTCTATCAGCATACCTAATGGTAAACAGTTGTTGTTATCATAGCTCTCCACCAATCAGGGACACATTTCAACAGAATCAGAGACAAATCCAGAGAAAATCAGGGACAATCAGGGAAGCTTTTAAAATATTAGTACTAGAAACTTGAGACAATTGATAGAATAAGAGGAGGTGAATTTATATAAAATTTTGAAGTAAAAAAGTCTGTGGCTCTTAATTATTGTTGTGATGCCCCAGCACTGCCCAGTAATCAAGGATCCTTAATCCTCACCACTAGCAATAGTGGGGGACATAAACACTGGGAGGATGGCAAGTACACACACAGTAAAGTGCAATTTCTCTTAAGAGCACACAGACACCACAGTCAGTCTGGGGTTAGTTTCTGTATCTTTCTTCAGATCCACAATAAGACTGTTCACTGGCACAGTTATAGAGTTGAGTCCTTAGCCAGGGTTCCAAGCCAAGTCCTCCAACACTCTCTGTCCAACCAGTGCTTCATGTCCCTGCCCAAGTAACTGACACGCACGCATGCACGCACGCACGCACGCACACACACACACCTGGGGAGGGCTGGCACATGTTTACTAGCTATGCCCACTTCTGCTCATATTATAAGGTAGTTATCACTGCCACCAGAACCCCTACTTGTCCGCTACTATAAGGTCCTTACAAAGGGTGTCCTATCCTACTGTGTAATGTTACTATTAATCCAAATGGTAGTCTGACCAGCAAGGCTATTGGAGTGGCCTGTACAGTGTCACTAAATAGATATGCAAGTCCTCTAAGAGCTTAAATATGTATCACAAATATCAGCCACAAAGATGGTTTTAACTATATTTAATAATAAATAATAAAAGAACAAGGCATTGCTCAGTAAATCAACACAGTAAATTCAGAATTCAAAATCACAGGAAATATTTAAAACAACAGTGCAGGATAGTCTCAAATAAATACAAAAAACATCTAAACTAATCTTTACCATATTCCTAACTGTATCTAAAAAGAGTTACTATGCCCTAAAAAACTTACAGCAAGGCAAGTGCAGATGGCGATGATGAGTGGATGTTCTTGCTAGGTCCAAGACAAAATACAAAATGTCCAGTCTCTATCTGAGAGAGTTCTTAAATTAATATCATATATTACTGCTGGGTTAGCTTGGATGACACCACTTTTTCTCACATGACTTCATTTTCCAGGCTAAAACCCCCTTTCGACAGAAACAGAATTTAACATCTCTGTGCGAAAAATACATACCTCTCAGATCTTTGCAGCTGCTAGGAAGTCATAAAGCAATAAAACACTTCCGCATCTCAAACTTAGTAATTACTTATTTTGTAAGACAATACAAAAAAACTTTAGCTCTAGACATTGTGTCTGCTACACTGAAGCTGAAAGATAACTTTTATAGCACAATCGTAAAAAAATAAATTTCAACTTATTGTCTTGGAGTTTTGCAAGTTAACTCTGTGTTCTAGTTTCTACTGTTAAAAGTATATACAGTCACACAATTACAATAGTTTCTATACATTTCTATTCTAAACCAGCAAGGCATGCTGTGGGTATATTTTTGAAGCTCAGTACTGTACAAACCCTGTTCAACATATACTTCTGTATAAATCATATCAATATTCACAAAAGACATAGAATTATTTACAAAAGTCCAGATAGCTGGGCTGCTAGGGTGACATCCCCCCCCCCCATGAAAACCCAAGCTAGTTTTTCAAGTGACCCTTGAGAAACATTGCTTGAGAGGGTTAAGCCTATCTGGGAATACCTTAACCCATTCCCTGTCTTGAGAGCCCATCTGCATTGGCATTGCTAACCTATTGTGGTGCTGCGTTGTCATATTATATGCTTGCAACCATAGGCTCCACCTTAGTAACTTAGCATTTTGCTGGCTGGCTCGATGTAGCCATATTAAGGAATTGTGGTCTGTAACAACAGTGAATTTCCTTCCATACAGATAAGGCTGAAGTTTCTGCAGTGCCCACACTATGGCTAGGCATTCCTTTACTACAGCTGCATAGCATTCCTCCCTAGGTTGGAGCCTACAACTGAGATATGCCACTGGGTGCTCTTCTCCCTCTGAGGAGACCTAGCTAAATACAGCCCCCACCCCATGGTTTGAAGCATCCACCTGCACAACAAATTCTTTGCTGTAATCTGAACTGGCTAATACAGGGGGTCCTCCCAAAGCTCCTTTAAGCTTCTGGAATGCCTGCTCACATGCTGAGGTCCGCACTACCTTATCTGGCCTCTTTTTCCTTGTCAGGTCTGTGAGGGGAGCAGCTATGGTACTATAATTGGGGGCAAACGTTCTATAGTACCCTGCTGTCCTTAAGAATGCCCTCACCTGCTTTTTGGTAACAGAGGCAGGCCATGCCTGAATGACTTCCACTTTGGCAGGTTCTGGTCTGATCTTACCACTCCCCAGTCTGTGTCCCAGGTAGGAGACCTCTGCCATTCCCTCCTGACATTTGCTGGGCATAATTTTCAACCCTGCCCTCTGTAGTCTGCCCAGCACCTCCTTGACATGCTGAAGGTGCTCCTGCCAGGAATGGTTGTAGATGGCAATATCATCTAGGTAAGGAAGGGCAAAATCTCCTGCTCCTGCTAGAATATGATCTACCAGCCTCTGGAAAGTTGCTGGGGCATTTTTCATTCCAAAGGGCATCTTTGTGAACTTATACAAGCCAAAAGGAGTCACAAAGGCTGACCTCTCTCTAGCACTGGAAGTCAAGGGCACCTGTCAGTAACCCTCGGTAAGATCAATGGTGGTAAGATACTTAGCACCACCCAGCTGCACTAGGGCTTTATCTGTCCTAGGCATGGAGTAAGCATCTGGCTCTGTGTGACTATTTAATTTCCTGTAGTTCACACAGAACCTGGTGCTGCCACCTTTCTTTGGTTCCAGCACCACTGGGGAGGCCCAGGGACTGCTGGACTCATGGATTACCCCTAGTTCCAACATTTCCTGTATTGTCTTCCTCATAGTCTGACTCTCTCAGACACCGCCTACTTAACAGACCTTTGGAGTCCTGTATCCACCTGGTGCCGCACTAGGTGGGTGCACCCTGGTTTCCCAGTGAAAATGTCCCCAAACTCCTGTAACACTGCCAGGATTTCTCGAACGTGGGCATGGGATAGCTGCTGGGACATTGTTACCCCTTCCACTGAGGTGTCAGTCTGAGCCTCACAGAGGAGATCAGTCACCAGATCCACCTCAGACTCCTCCTGCCATCCACTGCAAATACTCAGCACAAGGGCCACCCTATCATGGTAAGGTTTCATCATGTTACAGTTTGTGCCCCTGCCGTCTGCCTATCATTTCTACCATGTAATTAACATCACTGACCTTCCTTACCATTTTGAAGGGTCCCTCCCAAGCTGCCTGTAGATCGTTGTGTCTGACAGGAATGAGAACCATTACCTGTGGCCCTACAGCATACTCTCTAACTTGAGCATAACTGTGATAGTAGACCTTTTTCTGCTGTTGGGTTTCTATCAGGTTCTCCTGGGCCAAGCCCATGAGTTCCCCGAGCCTTGTCCTGAGGTTTAGGACATATGCCACAACAGACTCCTTGTGGGATTCACAATCACCCTCCTACTCTTTTCAAATCAGATTTAGAGGTCCCTTCACCCTATGCCCATACAGCAACTCAAAGGATGAAAAACCCATGTATTCCTGGGACACCTCTCTATAAACAAACAACAGATGGGGCAAATATTTGTCCCACTCCCTCTTAAACTGGTCTGCAAATGCCTGTAGCATCATCTTGAGTGTAGAGTTTAACCTCTCAACAAGACCATTAGGGAATGGTAGAGGGTGGTCTTTAGGTGGTTCACCCCTCAGTGCTTCCACAGACAAGCCAGCAGGTCTGACATGAAATTGGCACCTCTGTCAGTCAGTATTTCTTTTGTGAAACCTACCCTGCTGAAAATCTGTAACAAAGTATTTGCCACCTTTTCTGCCTCAATGGAGGATAGGGCCACTGCTTCAGGGTATCTGGTAGCATAATCTAATATCACTAGGATATACTTTTTCCCTGTGAAATGTGGGTACTCAGAGGCCCCACAATATCCATAGCTGCCCTTTGATGAAATGGCTCCTTAATCACAGGCAAAAGCATCAAAGAAGCTTTTGCCTTGTCTCCTGCCTTGCCTACCTTTTGGCACTGCTCGCAGGTCTCTGCAAATCTCAGGCCAATAAAAGTTTTGCTTAATACATTTCTTTGTACATTTTTTGCACATATGACCTGCAAAGGGAATATCATGGTCTATGGCTAGAAGTACACAAGGATGAACCAGCACGTAGAGGATTGCTTGGAAATACTTTTATTGAAATCAAATATAAACCAAATGTAATGGCTGATAAGCCAATACAAAATAGCAGACCGGTTTCGGCTTTAAGCAGCCTTTTTCAATGCTCAAAAAATAAAGTTCGTGTCTGAAACATCTTCACCATTTCCTGGTCTTATATATTGGAGCCCTTAAAGAGACATGCACCACACACCACCACAGTAGCCAACCCAAAAGAGAATTGAAAAATAAAAAATGTACATATATAAAAATAAATAAAAATGATTACAAATAACATCCCATGCCATGATATCAAACCTGTGTACCAAAATATAGATAAAAAATGTACATAAAATATGTACATAAAAAATGAATGATAAACATGATACATAAGTAAATGTATACACAATTAAACCTATGTATACCTGAGTGAATATCAGTCTAATAATTCAAAGAATTCAAAAAACAGAATAAACTATATATAGTTGTCTATAGTATTATTCTGTTATTCTGTTTCATTTAACCCAGGCCTGAACAATCCCCCTAATTTAATAATCCACATATTCTCCATATGATTTAATTTAGTATGCCATCCTGCTTTAAAGTTCCTGTGCAATACTATCTTGTCAATAACAAATTTGAATGCAGCAGATGGGTGATCAATAGTATGTTTAAACAGTGCATTGGATAAGCGTTTGTTCCTGACAGCACTCATGTGCTCACCTATTCTAAATCTGACAGGCCTGGATGTTTGGCCTATATAAAAAGCTGAGCAAGTGCACGTTGCTAAATAAATCACCCAATCTGAACTGCAATTGGCGAAAACTCTAATGTTAAAAACCCTAGAAGTATTCTTACTTGTAAATTTGGTTGTTTTAGAGACATGTTGGATTCTACACCAGCAGGGCATGCTGTGGTTACATTTTTTAAGCTCAGTACTGTAAAAACCCATTTCAACACATACATCTGTATAAATCATACCAATATTCACAAATGACATAGAATTATTTACAACATTCCAGATAACTGGCCTGGCAGTGTGACAATTGTCATGATTTATTAAGTGTAATTCACCACCTTTCCTCCAAAAGTCACCAGTTTTAGGAGAGATTAAGAGGACAGAGCTAAAATTTGAGACAAAATCAGTGACATCTTTGAAAATCAGGGACAGTTGAGAGGTATGGTTGTTATATGTTGTATGCTAATGTTGCTGATAAAAAGCCCTTTTCCCTGCACACAGGTCACAAACCATTGAGTACTTTCTTTAATGAAAGGAGGACTATTGTACAGTTGGGCTCACCCAAGAGTGCAGCATTAGGCAGGTAGTCTGTGAATGTGTGGCTGTAAAATCACCTACAGACCACAGACGTGTAATGGTAATGCTGGAGCAGTGAGCAGGTCACTAATTTCAGGAAAGCCTGCAGGTACGGATACCTATTTTATGCTTTATCTGATGACTTAGCAGAGAAGGGTCGGAGACTGAAGGTGGGATGAAGAAGGGATACAACTCAATGGTTTCTTTACTTACAGAATTCTGCTGTACAAATGTTCACCTAATGACAGTTGATATCTACATATGATTTAATTATGTGAGATATGACAGCAAAAGCTAAAAAAAGGCTCAGAAGCAGATATAAATGGCAAGTTGAGGAGTTTTGCAGTTAGTATAAAAATCAAGGCACTGAACTACATTAAATGGATTCAAGAGTAACAGAGAGGTGTTGAGGATACGTCTTATGCAGTCATCATAGAAAATGAGTTAGCTTCAGGGACGGTAGCAGAGACACCTGATACTTCTGCTGTAATTATAACTGAGGAATCATTACCTGCACTTACTGTGAGTGAAGACAGATGTTCTTGTTAACAAACAGCCTAGACATTATGTGTGTGGAAGACATGCTCCCTATTCACTTGAACAACTGTATTAGAGAAAAGTGAAACTCAAAGTGCAAGAATTCATTCTGGTTTCACTAAAAGCTCAGAATTGGATGTTATTAACATTTCACCTAAAAGCTTCATAGCTGCTGTTGCACTGATCAAGACTTCTCTACCAAAAAAAAAATTCTCACCAAATGGATCAGATAATTTCAAAGGTATTTAAAAGTGTTCATGTTTGTTAGAATGGTGCATGATTCCCTATCAGCAACCCCTTTCACGAATCAAGCAGCTGTGTAGATACATTAAAATAATTTGAGAATTTATGGCTATGATTGCACTATAAGTGAGTGTGTGTTTAATGGCTTTAAGGCACTTGCTTGATTAATATGAAATGTATACACTGGTTTGCCTGAAATTAGTGATTGTACTCTTCTTTTATTCCATTGTTACTGTTTCTCATACAGAGCCATTATTAAAAACTTCTGATATATTGTCATCAAACCAAACAAAAAGTTCACAGGCAGCTATAGATAGGCTTGTGTGTGTTATATGGTGCTCAGTTACCAAATGTGATTGAATAATATTCTGTGCTGTCATTTAGATACATATTTAAAACATTACATTGCAACAAAAGACAGCTATAATGTTTATCATTAATAAATAGTGTTTGACCTATATAGGTTTATGTACCCCCATTTTTAAAGTGTTCTAATGGTAAAGATACATTTCCTTGGCATTAGAATGCAATTTCTATCTGTTGGCAGGTATAAACTAACCCTGACTACATGCAGTGTGTGCTTATTTTGGACCCTTATATTTTGTTGCTCCATCTACAAGCACCCCACATATATCTAGATTTATAGACAGGCTTTTGTGCTAATTGACCAAATTCATCTTTGTTCTTAAATCAACATAGGTTGATAGGTTCATAGGTTGGTCCTAGGGCCTATACAAGCCTAGCCATACCAATTCCCTGGCTATTACTTCCCTGGTCCCCTGTCTAACAGAGCGATTGACGTTATCCCTGGGGTGAATTTCCTATCTCCCATCCAATCATCAAGGTTCTTTTTGAAGAGGGCCAAAGAGGCGCTCAGTTTGACATGTATGGGCCAGTCTATTCCAGAGTATGGGGAGACTCTGGGACAGGAACCCATCCCTCCAGCATGTTTTGTTCATTGTGATGACCAGGTTTAGATCCCTGGAGCATGTGGCTCTGAGGGATTGGGATTTCTTTAAGTGTAGCATGTCCAATAGCTCTGGGTTTGACATGGCCTTGTATGTTAGAGAGATCGCCTCTGAACAAGCGATATGTGACAGAGTATAGCTGGAGTATTTTTAGATGGTCAGGATAAGGCATCTGCTTTAGGCTTTTGATTCTTTTAGTGAGGTATTTCTGTGGCCTTTCCAGTTGTTGCAGATGTCTTGTGAGGTACATACCAAATGGGGCGCTGTACTCATGGGTCTAATGAGGGATGAGTACAGTGGGACAATGACCTTTTTTCTGGATGGAAAGCCCTTAATTATGAGGTGTGCCACATAGAAGGATTTCATGACTGTTGTGGCAATGTGGTTATCGAAGGTGAGACCACTGTCCACTTGTGTCCCTAAGTCCCTTATCACACTTTCAGTGTTTAGTGTACTGCCACTTATGTGGTAATTCATCATATATAAATCTCCACAGTCTAACAAGTTGGTTTCACATATTAATCAAAATTAATTTAATAGTATCCTACCCCACTGTGCTAAAATGTATGTCAGTTTACGCAGCCATAACATTTTTCTGAAAAAATTTAAAATCTAAATAATACAAAACCCACCCAATTTGTTACCCACAATGTTCACTGCGAAACATCCTGCCTCCCAGACAGCCAGTCCCATTCACTATCCCTTTTACTTACTAGACCAACAATAATAAATATAGTAAACTTAACATACCACTTTCTCTTTAGCGACAATCTCTCTAAAATTCAAACACTTAAGAGGAAATGCTCCCAACTACTGTGACCTAATCTTGTTGTTCAGTACCGGATTAATCAATGAGCATAACAAACACAAGCTTAGGGCACCAAAGAATGGCACCACAGATCCCTAGCTATCATGTCAGCTTTAATTCACTGTGACACTGCTACATGCTACTTTACTTGATTTTTGTAACAGCCCTTACCTTCTGTGTTTGATTTCACTCTGTATTGGTAAAATGTTTTTTTTTGGCATGGTGAGTTACTAAAGTTTGAAGACTTTTTAGGTGTCAGATATCACATTTCTTTCTATCGTATGGCATGAGAACTTTGCTTCTACCAAGTGTAAACACAGCTGTCTGGGTATGGCTGGCATACATGGATGGGGCTCTGATTGGGGTGGATAACTACAGTCAGCTGTTAGTATGGATAACAGTGTACATTAGCAGTGCAGCTCAACTTTGTAGTGGTTGAGACTTACACAGTACAGTACTGTCATACTTACCTAGCAGGAGCCCCTCAGAGATGTCTCCCTCCCTGAATATTGCTCATAGGGCACTTTCTGTGCATGTGGAGGCATCTTGAACACTACCAGTAGTAAGGTTTATTATGAAGCCACCTGCTGAATGTGCTACCAGACAGCTGAGTGAGGTCTACCCCTTCCTGTTGTAGTACCATTTGGTCTATGCTGGTTGGGGCTCTTAGTGATATGTGTGTGGAGTTTGTTACACCAAAGGCATAGGGGAAGCTGGCAGTGCTAGAAAACTGTTTTAGGGAAGTTTATCTCTCCTGTGGTGTATTTAAGAACTGGATGTACTCGTTCATCTTGCGCCATGTGACTGCCTTGAACTTTCATAAAATGCAACTAGCAGTTGTCTGGGACACCTATGCATTATCACCCATGTGTTTCAGGAATGTCGCAATGGTCAGTACACCAAGACACAGGAGTACCTTAGTTTCTACTGGAACTGGATTACCCCACAGACTGTGTGAGGATTGAGGATCTTTGTGGTGCACAAATCCAACGTACAGTAGTCTGCACCAGCTCTCTGTCTAACCTAATCTGTAATTTCCTGGGCAGACAGCTGGCCTGACTGCAGCCTAGCACACCACTGTGCTGGATATCTTCTGAGTATGCAATGTATTTACAGGTCATGCTCAGTCAGGACCTACAGTATCCCCACCTGCTGCAGCTCAGCCTCAGGATACTCCATTTTTAGTCACTTTTGTTCAGTTTTCACCAAAAATATTCCCACAAAATGTATTTGGCCTCCAGTGTATATTTATCTCAATATAATGGTTTGTATTGCAAGTTCTTTTACTCATTGTTTTATTTCTGTACCGCACAGACATTATGTTTCTAAATTAGGCTTGGGTATACAAATGCCACAACTATAAAGTACAATTCTGCATTATAATATATGGATATTACTTTTTATTGGACTGGCTATGCTGTATTTTCTCTGAGGCTCTTCCCTGCATATTGCAATAAACTCATGTTTAATTTGGAATCTGACCCTAAACTTCTTGAAGCAGTGCCCCTTATAAGAGCCAATGCTGATGCTGCAAACGTTCTGCCTTTTGTTGTAAAGCATTTATTACTGCACTTGAGCTCAAAGTCAGTTTGTTTTACATTAAACTGTTTTTTCTGCACTCTCGTGGGAGCAGAAGGCTGATTCAACCCATCCAAGTTGGGGACTGCTGGTGAAAGGCTTATTGTGTGTTTATCTGATCAGTCTGAGGGCTTAACTATGTACAAGTCTTTCATTTTGCTGGTATTTCTGTATCTGGACACATTTCTCAGTCTGTGAATTTATTTCCAAAGATTCCTGACACTGCAGGATGTCTGTCTTTTGTTGTAAAGAATTTATTACTGCACATGAACTCAAAATCAGTTTGTTTTACATTGAGTGTTTTTTTCCTGCAGACCTGCACTCTGGTGGGAGAAGAGGGCTGATTCAGCCCATCTGAGTTGGGAACTGCTGGTGGAAGGCTTATTATGTGTTTATCTGTTTGGTCTGAGGGCTTACTGTATAAAAGTCATTCATCCTGCTGGTATTTCTGTATTTGGGAACATTTCTTATGGTTTGTGAACTTCTTTCCAAGGATTCTTGATACTGCAGGAGTTCTGCCTTTTTTATAAAACATTTGTTACTGCATTTGAGCTCAGAACCAATTCATTTTACATTGAGTGTTTTTCTGCACTCTGGTGGGGGAAGAGGGCTGATTCAGCCCATCCAAATTGGGAACTGTTGAAAGGCTGATTGTATGTTTATCTGATTGGTCTGAGGGCTTAACTGTATAAAAGTCGTTCATCCTGCTGCTATAAAAGCCTCACATTTCAGGGATGCACATACATGATTACCTGTGCCTTGTATGTAAGCAAACCTCTCCAGTTTAAAATCCTCTAAGTTAAACACTGTCTATAGTCTCCCACTGTTCACAGCTACTCACAGAACTGCCAATTGTTGCAGAGGGCAGCGTCACTGCAGTCTATCTTATAGTATACTACTAAACACTCTCACTTAGACCTTTAAGTGACTCTCCCCCACTCCTTACCATCTACTAATGATCTGGAATAATAGATAGGCACTTTTTTGTCATCTCTCTTTCTGGTTTAGTGGATATGGGTATCCTGAGGCAGTGTAGTACCTGCTTCATGTTCACTGACAACCATTTAATTTTAGAACAGAAAAACACAGTGTGTGACAGCTGTAGATATACAATGTAATTGGAGGCAGCGCTGTCACATATAACACAAAAAATGCAATCCAGTTTATCACTGTTACACCCAAAACAAACACTAATGAACAAACACATATGCAGAGGTACTCACATGTAATCTACCCAGACTTCCTAAAAGCATCTCTCAGTGGCCCATGCGCACAAAAGACAGCATCTCACACAACACACAACTCTGAAAATCACAGTAGCCCCACTTCCAAGCCCATAAAGCAACCTGCCACACAGCCAAACATTATTAGGGATACCATTATGAGACATACTGATGTTCCCCTTATCAAGCTGAACAGGAGATTATCACAGTGAGCTTGTCTGTCTGGAGCCAGGATCCACCAGATCACGCATGCACTTAGGTCATTAAACTACAAGTACCAGTATGACATGGTCATAGTCCATGTGGGAGGAAATGACCTAAGACATACATCACTCGACTATATGAAGAGAGATGTGATGGAGCTCTCTTACTATGTGTCCCAGGTGGGTATGAATCTAGCCTTGAGTAGCATCCTACCTTCACCAATGATGATACCATAGTACCAACAAAAAAATGATTGGCTTCAACAATTGCTTAGTTTCTGGTGTCACAAGAAGGGGATCTAATCTTTCAGCCTGGGGAGACATGATCGACAAACCATGCCAGAGATGGTTTGAACTTGTCACCACTTGGCTACTGGATACTGGCAAAGACTTTAAATATCCCCATAGTGCCTTTTTTAGGCTGGACCAAGTTGTTAAACCCTCCAACATAACAAAAATCACTCAAAACTACCTAAAGGTACTACTGCTCAATGCTAGGAGTGTAAATAAAAAAATGCACTCCCTGAAAGCACTCCTGACCCTGGAGAACACAGACATATGTACAGTCACAGAAACATGGTTCAGAACCATGGAAAGCATCTTGGATATCAATGGCTATAATGCCTTTCATACATTCCGATCCCTCTCAGCTCAGGATAAACAAAGGGAAGAGATGTGTCAGTATTCATAACGGACAAGTAGACTGCTATACTGGTCAAGCAACATGAGTCACTTGAGCTTTTTCTTGCCCAACTAACCATTCCCGATCATATCCTTACTAGCTACAGATCCCCTAACATGAGTCTGGAAATCCAAACCTCCTACCTAAACCTACTAGAATCTATTAACATTTAACCTAACACCATACTTATGCATGACTTCAACTACCCCTCCATAAACTGGGATACTTATATGACCTCTAATTCACTTGCTCAGTGGTTTTTAGATTTTGTCAATGCAAACACACTGGACCAACTAGGTATCTCCCCAAGCAGAGATTCAAATATCGTAGACTTAGTACTCATGAGCATGGGATGATGATGCTCCCTCCTGTAGATTTACTCCTCCCAAGTAAGATCTGACCACAAAATGATCTCCTTTAGTATTAAAACTATCCTAGAAGCCCATCGAACTCCAAACATGTTAAGAACTTTGCTAAGACTAATTACCTCAAACTAATAGACAGCTTATTAAACTTCCAAGCCCCTCCAAAGCTGGATGAGACTGAGGCATACTCTGTGCTGTACACAAAGGCACTATACAACCACAGCCATAGCTGCATTGAGGAGGCAGTACTTGTCAAACTTATGATTACTGGCAAAAATAAACCACCCTATTATACTCCTAGCATAAATAGGCTATTCAGCAAAAGGGAAAACATTCTCTCCAAAGCCAAGAAGGAACAGACAAAACAGTGAAAAAAGAGACTCACCAATCTAAACAAACAAATCAGAGAACTGGTCAAATCTGCCAAAGCAAACTATGAGGCAGAGATAGCTTCCCAGGTAAAAGATAACCATAAGGCTTTTTTAATTATGTTCGTAACCTCAGAGGAAACACTCAGTAATGTGCCGAGTTAATCATGAATGGCAACACTTACACCCAGCCTGAAACTATAGCAAACCTGCTGGCTAACAAGTTCAATTCAAGCTCCCCCCATCACCTCCTACCACACATAAAGAAATACCTGCAATCATCCCCCTATTGGTCATTATGAGGGAACAGGTCCTTACTGCACTCACTAAAGTCAAAAACACAGCCTCCATGCATCCCAACAACATTCCAGGATGCTTCTTAAATAGCTTAAAACAGAATCTATCAGGGTCACTAGAAACTTTCTATAACTACAGCCTCCAGATGGGCTTTGTCCCAGAGGAATGGAGGACTGCAGCAGTCCCTCTGCATAAGGGGGGGGCCCATCAACTGACCCAGGTAATTACAGACACATAAGCTTGACCAGTCTTATCTACAAGGCCACTGGGAGAATTATCATGGACCTGATCAGTAACAACATGGGAACTCTCTAAACACTGGACCAGACCCAACTGGGCTTTGTCCAAGGGAGGTCTTGCCTGCTCTGTCTGGTGGACTTCTTCCAGAAAGTCACCAGGGCCATAAATGAGGGTAAAATGGTACACATGCTTATCTATACCTGGCCAAAGCTTTTGACACAATCCCCCACATGGGGATCATAGATAAACTTACTGAGTTAGGCATAAACCCCTACATCATCAGATGGATACTGGCTCACTGACAGGACACATGTTGTCCAAACAGGTGAATCCACCTCTGATAAGAAACTGTTACTAGTGGTGTTCCACAGGGCTCAGTGTTGGGATCCCTCCTCTTTAGTATATACTTCTCTGAAGTGAAGGCCAGTGTTGGAGTCCTCTGGCTCATCACGTTTGCCAATGACTATAAGCTGGGAGCAATCATTGAATCCTCAAATGATGTTGCCATCCTACAAACAGGCCTACAAATGACAAATAAGTAGTGCCAAAACCATGGTCTGAGACTAAATGCTAAAAAATGCTTAAACATACCCTTCAGTAAATCAGATGTCCCTTATCCTTGCAATTTGTAATATTGATAATATACCCCTAAACGTAGATCGAGTGGTGAAGGACCTAGGAACACAAGTAGATAGTAACCTAAACTCTGACTACCAGGTAGCTACGGTAGTGAAGAAATCATTCTGTATAGCTCAACTTATAAGTAAAGGCATGGCATAGAGATCAAAGAAAGTCATAGTGTCATTGTACTCATCCCTCATCAGGCACATAATTGAGTACATTGCTCCCTTCTATGTATAACTAACCAGCCACTTGCACCAATTGGAGTGGCCTTAGAGGTTTCCCACTAAAAAATACAAAGCATAAGACACATGTTATGCAGACTGATTAAAGACCCTATCCTACAAGACATTCTCTGATCCAGCCCCGATGAAAATGTTATATATTCACAAGAAAAATTATATGAGGGATACACGTTCCATGGACCTAATCTTTATTTGTGACTCTAAAAGAACTTGCTGGAGAGACAGATTCGTATCCCAAAGGCTACCTTGTCTATGGAATAAACTCCCCATCTTTGTAAAACAAAGCCCGTCCCTCACTGTTTTCAAAAAGAATTTGGATAAATGGATAGAGAACCGTAAATTAACTCCTGGGATACTGCCAATGTCTGTTGTGGACAGAGGCAGCCTGTAAAATGAATCAGGGCTCCAACACCCAAAGACCCACTACCATGATGCTACCCCATTTCACATTTGGGGGAATTCAGATATAATATTGTCATATACTGGGTATTATTAGCAAGGCTTATAAAGACTGTTGTGCCATTAGCCTAGTAATCACCTATGAACCTAAGGCAGTAGTCAGATTTCCTTTTCATCAGGATAGGAATATTCAAAGAAATACTCACTGTCCAGGGAACCTCATTATATCATGGGTAATGGACCACATTTGCCAATATCTTAAAGCAAAACAGTTAAGAACATCAGTGTACCACCTGTAAAATGGTGCGTTAGTGAAGTCCTTCAATAAAACTCTGAAATATGTGCTAAAGAAGGCCTTAAAACAAGATGGTAAGAACTGGAATCGTGTTTCTTTCTCTCTTATAACAGAAGCGCTCTAAGCTTCTACATGATTTTCCTCATTTGAGTTACTATATGGTAGACATCCCCGAGACTTGCTGGGCATAGTAAAGAAGATTTGAGAAGAGGAGAAAACAGCATTTAGAAGTGTGATAGCACACTTTACAAACTTGCAAAGTATGTTAAAATTGTTATACAATTGTTTAAGGGACTGTGAAAGGGCACAGGTACTGCAACAGGCTGTGTGTAATAAGAATGTAATAAGAATGACAGAGTTAGGGAGTTTAAAACAGGGAGACAGACTGTTAGTAATAGTTCCGTCTGCTGAAAGTGCCTTCCTAGTAAGCCATTCAACTTTATCTCCAAATTAGGGACAAATCAAAAATAATTAAGGAAAAAGGTCCAAAATTCTGATTACTTTTTAAATACTGGTATTATTATCTCAGAACTTCTGAAAAGAATTTCTGTTTTGTGGAGGGAATGGAGCAAAATGTTGGGAATAAAGTAAGAGTGTCCATAAAACTAGGGCATTTGTCTAGTAAGATGGTGAGGAATCTTTGATGTGGCAGAGAAAATGAAGAAAGTGAACTACAATATAAAGCCGACATTACGTAAGGTTCAAAGCAAGAAGTTGGAGTTTTTACTGAGAAATAAAGAGGTGCTTTTCCTGAGTTACCTGATAGGACAAACATTACAACTTTACACAGAAGCTGTACTAGAAGAAAATGCAAATCTAGTGCTGTAAAGTGACTACTACTAGAGTGACAGAGAGGATCGTTAAGTGAAGAACAATAAAACTGCTTAGATTAGGTATGACACAATCCATTTGTGTTGGCCCCAAGATGGATGGCTGCATAGGATTGTATAATGATTTCCAAAAGCTGAATGACGTATTCAACTTTGAGACTCATTTTTTGCCCAGAATGGATAAGCTTATAGAGAGGTTAGGCAAATCAATGCTTTTGGCCACCCTTGAAGCCAAGAGAAGACAGCATTTTCCACTCCTGGAGGTCTTTTTCCTTCTACTGTCTTAACCCATTTGAGTTCACGAAGTTACTGCCACTTCTCAAACGCTCATGGGTAGAGTTCTGAAACTTCATGGCAGGTGCTCAGCAGCTTACCTTCACGGTGTAATTAATGTATTCAGAAATATGGGGGTCACATTTATTTATTTATTTATTTATTGACTGGAAAAGTTCACTGGGTCAAAAACCCATTTTCAGTGGAGGCCCAGGGAGAAAAGCTCCACATGTATTACAAATAAAATTAATCTAAAATAAATAAATCTAACATGAGCAAGATCAAAAATTGCATGTATAAAAGAACACATATACAACATTTTGGAAGAGAGTTCTTATTCATTAAGTACAGGTTTATAAGTTACATATTTAGACAGTATAGATGTGAAATCAATACCATCTGTAGTGAGAGTCAAAAATGAATCGCATTGTTAGCTAACAAATAGAACAAAAAGAAAACAGTGAAGTTATAGAACTGGTTGATTATTCATTGCATAATACAAGAGTTTTTGATGGGCTGTTTAAGGTGGTCAGTTTGTTTGGCAGGGACAGGAGGGGTTCTTCAGGTAATAGGATTTTAGTGTTGACTTAAAGGTTTTTAAGCAACCTGTTTGAGTTATTTGGGGTGGGGGGTAAGGTATTCCAAATCTTGGCAATACTATGGGAGTACAGACTTTGTCCAGCTCTTTTGTTTGTTTTTGTTATCGCTAGTAGCTGCTTGCTTGAGGATCTTAGTGTTTGTGTAGTAGTATATGTTTGTATCGAGCTTAATGCTGGGCAGTCATTGGGTCCAAAGATTAATTTATGAGCTAAGGTTAATTGGGTATGGAAGAGATGGTGGGGAAACGCCAGCCAATTTATTTCTGCAATAGCTTGGCAATGATGTGAACGGTAGGGTTTTCTGCAGGCATATTTGGCTATTTTATAATAGCAGGGTTGTAGTTTATTAGTAAAGGTTGAGTTAGGGCGGCCACAGTGGTTAGCATTGCCACCTCACAGCAAGAGGTTCTCCAGTTTGATCCTCAGATGGGATGCCTTCTGTTAGGAGTCTGCATGTCCTCCCTGTGGTCATGTTGGTTTCCTCCGGGTGCTCGGGTTTCCTCCCACATCCCAAAGACATGTTGTAGGTGGATTGGACACTCTAAATTGGCCCTAGGCGTGAGTGCATGTGTGTGCCTTCTGTGGAAGGTTGGGCACTGGGCTGGCAACTCGACACTGTAAAACTCCACTGCCAATCATGAACGGACAGGTGGTCCACTGTTGCGACTCCTAAATGGGAAAAGCTGAAAGAAGAAGAAGTAAATGTTGAGTTAAGGTTTGTAAAAATGGCACTACCATACAGAAGGGAGGGGATAAGTAAGGTACTGGCAAGTTTTGTTTTGGTGTGGTTGTCCAGGTAAAGTTTGTGGTGGTAAAGTTTGCCTAGTTTGAAGTGTATTTTCTTTACTGCATTCAGTATATTAGGCTCAAAAGTGAGTTTATCATCTATTGTTATGCCTAGCAATTTAGCTGTTTTCACTATTTCAATTTCTTTACTGTCCTTAGAACAGATTTTAAGTCTATATCTGGTGATTTTTGTGGAGAAAAGTAAAAGTTTAGTTTTTTGGGGGTTTAACAGGAGTTGAATATTATTTAGTCAGGATTCGAATGAAGTAAAAGCCTTTTGAATAACTGTAAGGAGGTCTGAAGTTGCTGGAGGTGGATATTAGCATAGAGTCATCTGCGTACTGGATAATATTTTGTATTTGGGGGCTTTATGGAGGTCATTGATGAAGGTATTAAAGAGTAGTGGCAATAAAAGGGATCCTTGTGGGACTCCTATGTTGTCTGCTTGGTAATCGGATTGAACATTATGTCATCTTACTGATTGCTCCCTGTTGTTTAGGTAGGAGGTGATCCAGTTAAGAGTTGTAAGGGAGCATCCTAATTTTGATAGTTGGATTAATAGCTTGGTATGTGAAACTGTATTGAAGGCTTTGGAGAGATCCAATAGGATTACTGAAGTAGGGTGACCAGTATCTGACCTTGTTAAAAATATCAGAGAATGAGAGTAGGGCGGTGATAGTGCTGTGCCCTGGATGGAAGCCATGTTTGGTGGGAGACAGAAGAGTATTATCAGAGAGGTGTTTAAGTAGTTATGTGTTAACACATTTTTCTAAGATTTTTGATAGTGGAGAAAGTATTGAGATAGGGAGGTAGAGAGATCTTGAGAGTTTCCACCTTTGTGTAATGGAGTAAATTTATTTCCATAACTGAGGGACATAAGATTTTGAGATAGAGCGATTTATAAGAATGCTAATGGGGTGTGCAATTGCACTTGCTGCTAGTTGTAGATATTCTAGGGAAGATTATCTGTAGAAAGTGAGCATGGTCTGAGTTTGTTTAGGAGTTTGAATATCTGGGAGGTGGATACAGGCTGAAAAGTGAAAGAATAAGGTGAGGGAGTACTTGCTGCTTTGTCTATAGGAGGAATTCTGTTATAATCAAGTAAGGAATTGGGGGTAAATAGGGTGTTTGAGTCAGGCTGAGAGTCTTTGAGTAGTTTTTGGATGGTGAAAATGAAATGGGTATTGAAGTCATGGGAAATTTCCTGTGGGGTCTTATGTGCAGGGGATGGATTCTGTGTCATGCTGGGATTTAGTAGGGTGGAGACAGACCTCCAGAATTTTTTTGGATTGTTGTATGAGGTAGTTAACTTAGTGGAGAAGTAGTTCTTTTTATCTTGTATCACTAATGTTTTAGCTTTATCACATAGTTGTTTGTAGTTAATTTCATTCTGTTTGGTTTTATTTTTCCACCATAGTTTCCATGCTTTGTCTCTAAGGGACAGGTTTTGTTTAGTCTGTTTTGCTAACCAAGGGGCATGGTTAACTTTTGTACACTTGGTACGTACTGGAGCTAGGCTGCTGACAGTATCCAGAAAGAGTTTATTGAAATAGTTAATCTTCTAAGGGGATTGTTTGCACTGGCCACCAGTTTTGAGCTTTTAAAATGCTTATGAATTTATTTTGGTCAAAGTGGGAGAGATTCCTGGATGTTCCATAGGATTATGTTTTAATTGCTTGTAGGTGAGTCCTGTAGACATATGCTAGGAGGTGGTCACTTAGGGTGTTAGGTAGGGTGCCTGAGTTTGGGTAATTGTGAGGATCGGATACTAGTATCCAATCTAGGGTTGCCTTAGATACTGTAGATAGGCCATGGGTAGGAGTAGTGATACGTTGTGTGAAGCTATGCAGGTTTATACTATTGGCTGGAGAGGGGGAAATTAGGCTTAGCTAATTAATGTTGGTGTCTCCTAGGTTTATGGTTTCATTTATGACATTCTGGTGTATCCAGGATAGAACATCCTCTAATATGGGGATATTGTGGCCTGGGAGAATGTATACTGCTGCAATACATAGAGTTATGATTTATGATAAGCAGAAGCTGTGTTGCTTTCTTTATGACAGTAAAGACTTAAAGCTAATGTTGTCAAAAATAGTGTTTATATGACAAAAGTCAAATGCTTACAGAATGTGATTGGGAGAGGAGTAATTCAACCCCAAAGAGATAAAACAGAAATTATCAAAATGTGGCCTGTACCCAGTATCAAATGACAAGTGAAACCATTTTTAAGACTAGCCAGCTTTGTTACCATAGTGTGTCTTTTGACAGACTGTAAAACAATGTAAAAAGAAAACAGAAAATAACAATAGCCACAGACCCAAAAATAAGATCAAAGTGATTAATGCTCTTTGATCTTATCTTTAGGTCTGTGTCAGTTTTTCTATTCTCTTTCTTGAGTGTGATTTTGGTGTAAAACAATGTAAGGTGCCTGTCTAGAGAAGGTGGACTGTAGAGACAGACACGTATTTTCACCAAGTAAAACTGTCATGTGTCTGGACCCATTCTTTGTTGTCCTTGACTTTAATAAGCATTCTGTTGTATGCTCCAGCCATTTCACATTGAGTTGGCAGCTGTGTTATCTCAGGAAGTAACTGGTAAGGAGCATGAAGTCTGCCACCTAAGTAAGAAGTTAAATAAGGCTGAGACAAAGACTTCCAAGATGGCTGCACTTTGAGTACTAACAGCTTAATTTTTGCTCTCCCAGTGTTACAACAGAAACTTAGCAGAGAAAGCTAGTGGACCTAGATTTTTCTGAGCAAATTTCAGTAACTGGCTACTAAGTGTACTGCCTGGATACCAGGAAAAAAGAAATACAGAGGACCAGAAGGAAAATCATCTACAAAATGTGACAAAAAAACACTGACTGGGAAACGTACTGCAGCTGATCAGCAAATAGCAGTGCAAGCTCCAGACATGACTTCCAGTAATCTAGAGGAAAGTATAAGGCATCTACACACAGACCTGACTAAAATAAATGAAACCCTAATGGAATTCCAAGCAAAACCGCATCTGGTAACAGGCAGAAAGGCAAGGCTCAACAGTTGTAAAATCCACAAGTTTTATTAAAAGTTAGTGGTTTTGCAGTTTCTTGCTGCTTAACACACACTTACTACTTTTGGGTTTTCTTGAAACCCTACTGGAGTATAATAACTCAAACAATAAAGGGTTGGAAAAAATGGAAGAAGCTTTAAACAGATGTTCAGATAAGGTGATAAAACGGACTGTAAAACTCAGATGTAAAAATGAAGAAAATGCTGACTGAATATGAGATTGCACAAGAAGAGATGTTTAAAAAATAATAGAATTGGAGAACAGAGCACATAGGGAAACCTGAAATTGTCTGCTGCACCCAAGAAGCTGGAAGGAACAAACTGTATTCATTTTATGAAAGCACAAATAAGTAACTGGATTGGTATTCCACAACAGGAACTGTTAATTGAAAGGGCACATTGTGTGTATGCTCCAAACCTGGCAGTGAGATGACAACCTAGACCACTAGTACTAAAGATGTGGTCTTACCAGCAGAAGAAGTTGATTCTGACAAAACTATGGCAGAAGAACGAAGTACTAAAAGTTGGAAACAGCACCGTGTTTGTGGAGAATGATTACTCATTGTACACCAGGCAGAAGGGGAGTAAATGTATTCCATTATTCAGGGATGTCACGAAGCAGGTGTGAGATTCAAACTGATGTACCCAGCTATCTTTAAAATATTTTTCTCTGGAGGAACAAAATAATTTTTTTGTTGAAGTACATGTTAAGCAAGAAATACAAAAGTTTCTCCAACAAAACGTGAGCTGTGAAACAGAAGGATATTCTGCTTCTTGTTTTTCTGGTAATAACATAGGGAGACTGTGCCTGTGAAACCTTTTGTAGTGTTTCAACAGAAAATCTTGAGAGATGGAGAAAAAGCAAATAGTTGACTAAAAGAATCAAGAGTACATTGGAAATTAAGCAGAGGCAGGGTTTGAGAGATGGAGATGAACAGGAATAGAACACAAGAATCTGAAAATATTGGACTTTCCTGAAGTTTGCTAAACCTGTAGGGGACTCTAAAGCATATGCCCTACTTCATGTCATTAATGTTTAGAGAATAAAATCAGTAACTTGGAAATTGACAAATGTGGGATTACAAAGCAATAATTATATTTGTGAAACATGACAGAACAAGAAAATCTAGAAATATTGGACTTTTTGGACTTTGTTAAACTTGTAGGGGACTCTAAAGCACATGCCCTTCTTCATGTCATTAATGTTTGGAAGAATACTCAGGAGAGGGGAAGAGGGAGGAAGTTAAATGTAAGTAAAACAATGTTGTTCTTAATAGTACTTTTTAATAGTGCATGATTTTCATTGCATGTTATAAAGTAAACTTTTTTCTGTTATTTTTAAGTGTAATGGGGAGACTAATGTAAATATGTGCACCTGATTTTTTTCTCTTTTTTTATTTCTCCCTTCTCTTTTTCTCCTTGTTTAGTTTTAAGAAATGTAGTCACTGCATGTAAAAAAAATCTGGTTAAATGAGCATAACAAAAGAAAAAAAATAGTGTGCTTTTTCCTCATTCTGCATTCAAGTGTTTTCCCAGCTGAGAAAACTATAAAGATACAACAAATCCAGACAGTAGTTTTAGAACCACAGGCTGTACCATGCTTCTTAGCATGGATAACCTTTCTATTAGGTCATCTCAAGCCTGTGTGTGTGGTTGTCAGTTTAGAATATGTGTTCCAATTAGGAGGGTTAAACTTCAATATTTGAAGATGTACACAATTTTGTGTGTTATTATTAAGTTAATAGATTTTAGGGCAGTATTGGAGGTTTGTTTGCAATTTTGTTTGAGGGTTTTCAATAAAACAAAAAGTTTTGTAAGATTCATACCTTAGTACTAGGCTAACTGCCCTTGTGAGCCCTTTTAAGCCTGGACAATTACCCTATGTGAGAATCAAACCCTGCACCTTGTGTCTGTAAGGTAAACAGACCAAAAAAGAAACCTTGATCGAGGAATAAGAAAAATGCTGTTGAAACAATGAAACTGCTTTCGTCAAAAGACTTCATCAGAATAACATAGTTCAAAAAACCACAATAAATAGCATCTCTAATTAGCAATTACCCAATTAAAAAATACGTTGCTACTTAAAAAGACAGACATCAACTAAACAACTTCAGTTCAGTAGTTTTATCAATACATAATCTACGGTTTCTTAAACATTTAATGTTGATAGCCTCATTTAAGCCTGGAAATTTGTCAGATTTCAACCTTATTTGCCACAGTGTTTCTCTTTGCTCTAAGTAGTTTCTAAAGTCACCCCCTCTCAAATCTGATTTACAAATTTCAACTACTGAAAATAGAAACTTTTTAAAATTGTGGCAAACTAGGGAATGTTTGAACAGGGCATTAGTCTCATCTTTATGATTAATACTATATATATGTTCACGAATGCGTGTTTTCAAACATCTAGTAGTCATTCCAACGTAGAAAGCTGGGCATCCACTACAAATACTGATATAAATGACACCCCTAGTGCAACAATTAGCATACCCAGGTACTTCCAAAGTTCTATTTAAAGTATCAATCATAATGTGCAGGTACATTTCAGAAGGGCCATACATGTTACATTGATGGCAAGAAAACATGCCTCTTTTTGTTAGTGCCACTTTGTTCAAACCTGTTCTTGTTCGTTTCCAAAGCTTTTTTAATATTAAAACTGTTTCTAAAAACAAAATTAGGTCTAGTCCCTAAAACTTTAAAAATGTCTGAATTTCCCTCTATGACTTTCCAATTCCTCTCAAGCAAACGTTTTATTGTTGTGCTATCAATGCTCATGTCTAGGGAACAAACTAAATTGTCGTTAATCCTAGTGTTGGTTTGACCAACTTTCCTGATAATAACGTTGTTAGGTGCAGTTGCATTTAACAACGCTGGATAGTGTGTATGTCTCTTGTTCAAAACTTCTCCAACTATTTCTTCTAACATGTGTTTGTCATACCCTCTGTCAATAAACATAGAACTGATAAATTTAATTTCCCCATCTAAATCTTGTTCCTTTGATGTCATACGACAAGCTCTAATCACCTGTCCTTTCGGTATGTTTCTAACCGTGTGTCTAGGATGTCCACTACGGTAGTGAAGGTAACTGTTGGTAAAAGTTTTCTTACGGTAAATTCGACTGTGAAACCTGTGCTCGATTTTGTCCCACCAAAATAACACGTCCAAAAAGCTAACCAATAAACCAACATCCCCATAGTAAATTTCAAAAAACTTACTGAGGAATTAACTTCAGAAATGAATCTGCTAACAGTATCTTCATTTCCTACAATGATAAAAACCAGGTCATCCACAAACCTGTGATAGAAGGAAATGTGGAATTTACTCTTTAGTTGGTCAAGATACTCTTGTTCCCACCAAGTCATAACAAGTTTAGCGTAAGAGGGTGCAGCTGGTGAACCCATCGCTACCCCTCTTTTTTGTCTATAATAAGTTCGATCAAATAGGAAATAATTATTGTGTAATACAATGTCTAAAAGTCTACAAATAATGGAAACCCCACCAACACTGTAATTGGTGCTTCTACATAACAGACTTCGTACTGCTTCAACCCCTTCATCGTGGGGAATACAGGTGTATAATGAAACAACATCCATAGTAAAAATAATATGAATGTTAGGATCAAATATTCCTTTATTAGCATGGTCCTTTAACTTGTTTAAAAAGTGGCAAGAATCTCTAACATACGATTCCTGTTCACTAATCAGTGGCCCTAAGGTGGCGTCAATAACTAAAGATATCCCTTCAGTAACTGAATGTGGGGAAGACACTATCGGTCTAAATGGTGGATCCAAAAGGTTTTTGTGCACTTTCGGTATACCGAAGAGAACACCTATCCTAGGTTGATCTATTACACAAAAATCATAAACATCAGTGTTAATCTCATTAGACATCAAGGCTTCACATAAATGTGAATGTATTAAACGCTGTTTTTGGTGTATTTCATAAAGGGGGACAACTTCATATTCTTCTCTATTGTTTAGTATTTCCAACATTTTTTGTTTGTATGCGTCTTGCTCCATGATAACAATATTTCCCCCTTTATCACTCTTCATAAATCTCAATGTCTGATTCTTGTCATGCAATTGTTTAAAAGCTTTCCTGTCATCAGCATTTAAATTGTGTCTGCTTCTAGTTTTAGTTGATAAAACTGTGTCTAGTTCCTGTATGCAGACATCCTCAAACACCTTAATAGTGTGCATTAACTGGGGATTATATATAGAAGGCTTGATTAAAGCTTTATTCGCTTCAGGAACGTTATGCATCAAGTAAAAAAGATTTAGTTTCCTAACATACTTTTTAATGTCAACTACTGTTTTACTGAAATCAGCCCTCACTGTGGGGGCAAAATTGAAACCAAGCCTTAAAACGTTTAGCTCATTTTCAGTAAATAGTGTCAGTCAAATTAGTAATGTCAAATCCATCTGATTGCGATGTTAGGTCTCGTCCCCTGAGGAGTTTAACCCTAAAAAGGTTCGACTTCTGGTTAGTACTGTCTTTTTGGTGGGTAAATTTTTCTTGGTAAAAAAAGATGATGAACCAGTCGAAAAACTTACAGTACCCTCACCAGTCTTAGTCGTAACAACACAGTCATCAGTTGTTCTATCATCCAAAATGTTAATAACTGGATTGGAGTTACCAGTGTCAGTTGCCAAATCACTTTCACCAGGACCCACTGAGTCATTGTCGCTAGGTGCAGTAACACTCACACCTGACGATTTTGATGGAATGTTTTTCTCGTTATTGGTACCTGAACCTGACGGTTAATGTACACTTGTTCACCGGCAACTACAGAACTGTAGTTACGTCTGTTACCATTGTAATAACCTGGTGCTTTGGCGTTGTTAACTTTACTTCCCAAAGCAAAGTTGTTATAAGCTGTCTTTTCTTGGTAACATGAAATGTCCCGCATCAGTTTCAGGTGTTTTCTATTGGTAACCTCTAAGGAATGTTTCTGAACTTCTTCAGTCAATCTGTTAAAAAACTCAACTTTACTTCTACCACTTAACATAGTTTTAATGTAAGTCTCTACTTTACAAATCTCCTCCCTTAAGGAGTTCATCTTAGTTTTGTTGTTTTCCATAAGTAATTTTAAGAAACGTAACCCAGCTTCATTAAAAAAGGTTACTAAGGTGTCAAACATCGGCTCACCAACCGAAACGCCATTGGGGCATTTAAAAAATTTTAGCCCCTTTGGCACTACTTTTAATTCAATGCAGCGTTCAAAGTAACATTTTTCAAGATCTAAAGAATGATACCTTTTCAATAATGTTGCTAGGAGCTCCCGTTTTTTGTTTAATCCTTCATTGCAAAAACTCTGGTCGTACTCACTGGTGTTTCCGAAGGGATTAACAAAGTTGTCCAATAGTGGTTTCAAACTGTAATCCCCGCCACAGTGAATACGAGATGGAAGAACAACTGTATCTCCCGCTTGGTCTTTACAAAGACCGGGTTCTTCAACAATTTCAATGACGGTGTCCATTTCCTGGAATAAATCGGTGGGACTAAAGGCATTCGCCGCAGACCTTCGTGGTGATGCTCTCGCTACCAAAAACTTTAAAGAGTTTTGTATGTCCACGAGAGTAGCAACCAATAAATTGTTGGTACTTCCTGTTTCAGTTCCCAGTGTTGGGTGTATTGTCAAGTTCAATAACGGCTCATCAACTTCCTCGGCCATGGTAGTGGTAATTAAAACAACTGAAAACCAAATAACAGAACCACAGAACAAACGAACCAAAAAAGAAACCTTGATCGAGGAATAAGAAAAATGCTGTTGAAACAATGAATAGCGCACTACTGTTTAATGACCGCTTTCGTCAAAAGACTTCATCAGAATAACACATAGTTCAAAAAACCACAATAAATAGCATCTCTAATTAGCAATTACCCAATTAAAAAATACCTTGCTACTTAAAAAGACAGACATCAACTAAACAACTTCAGTTCAGTAGTTTTTATCAATACATAATCTACGGTTTCTTAAAAAACATTTAATGTTGATAGCCTCATTTAAGCCTGGAAATTTGTCAGATTTCAACCTTATTTGCCACAGTGTTTCTCTTTGCTCTAAGTAGTTTCTAAAGTCACCCCCCTCTCAAATCTGATTTACAAATTTCAACTACTGAAAATAGTACCTGTTTAAAATTTTGGCAAACTAGGGAATGTTTGAACAGGGCATTAGTCTCATCTTTATGATTAATACTATATATATGTTCACGAATGCGGTATACCGAAACTGCACAAAAACCTTTTGGATCCACCATTTAGACCGATAGTGTCTTCCCCACATTCAGTTACTGAAGGGATATCTTTAGTTATTGACGCCACCTTAGGGCCACTGATTAGTGAACAGGAATCGTATGTTAGAAATTCTTGGCACTTTTTAAACAAGTTAAAGGACCATGCTGATAAAGGAATATTTGATCCTAACATTCATATTATTTTTACTATGGATGTTGTTTCATTATACACCTGTATTCCCCACGATGAAGGGGTTGAAGCAGTACGAAGTCTGTTATGTAGAAGCACCAATTACAGTGTTGGTGGGGTTTCCATTATTTGTAGACTTTTAGACATTGTATTACACAATAATTATTTCCTATTTGATCGAACTTATAGACAAAAAAGAGGGGTAGCGATGGGTTCTCCAGCTGCACCCTCTTACGTTAATCTTGTTATGACTTGGTGGGAACAAGAGTATCTTGACCAACTAAAGAGTAAATTCCACATTTCCTTCTATCACAGGTTTGTGGATGACCTGGTGTTTATCATTGAAGGAAATGAAGATACTGTTAGCAGATTCATTTCTGAAGTTAATTCCTCAGTAAGTTTTTTGAAATTTACTATGGGGGATGTTGGTTTATTGGTTAGCTTTTTGGACGTGTTATTTTGGTGGGACAAAATCGAGCACAGGTTTCACAGTCGAATTTACCGTAAGAAAACTTTTACCAACAGTTACCTTCACTACCGTAGTGGACATCCTAGACACACGGTTAGAAACATACCGAAAGGACAGGTGATTAGAGCTTGTCGTATGACATCAAAGGAACAAGATTTAGATGGGGAAATTAAATTTATCAGTTCTATGTTTATTGACAGAGGGTATGACAAACACATGTTAGAAGAAATAGTTGGAGAAGTTTTGAACAAGAGACATACACACTATCCAGCGTTGTTAAATGCAACTACACCTAACAACGTTATCAGGAAAGTTGGTCAAACCAACACTAGGATTCATGACAATTTAGTTTGTTCCCTAGACATGAGCATTGACAGCACAACAATAAAACGTTTGCTTGAGAGGAATTGGAAAGTCATAGAGGGAAATTCAGACATTTTTAAAGTTTTAGGGACTAGACCTAATTTTGTTTTTAGAAACAGTTTTAATATTAAAAAAGCTTTGGAAACTAACAAGAACAGGCAAAGTGGCACTAACAAGAGGCATGTTTTCTTGCCATCAATGTAACATGTGCAGGTACATTTCAGAAGGGCCATACATTATGATTGATACCTTAAATAGAACTTTGGAAGTACCTGGGTACACTAATTGTTGCACTAGGGGTGTCATTTATATCAGTATTTGTAGTGGATGCCCAGCTTTCTACGTTGGAATGACTACTAGATGTTTGAAAACACGCATTCGTGAACATATATATAGTATTAATCATAAAGATGAAACTAATGCCCTGTTCAAACATTCCCTAGTTTGCCACAATTTTAAAAAGTTTCTATTTTCAGTAGTTGAAATTTGTAAATCCAGATTTGAGAGGGGGTGACTTTAGAAACTACTTAAAGCAAAGAGAAACACTGTGGCAAATAAGGTTGAAATCTGACAAATTTCCAGGCTTACGCTATTCATTGTTTCAACAGCATTTTTCTTATTCCTCGATCAAGGTTTCTTTTTTAGTTCGTTTGTTCTGTGGTTCTGTTATTTGGTTTTCTGTAAGGTAAACACCTTAACCATTATGCCAACCTCTCTTGTCATGTGACATAGACTGAAATGGAGATGACAAGACACAACTGTGTAAAAGATTAACTTGCTAAACAGTACATGCACATAACACAAAAGCTGGAACTAGACATTTTAGAAAAAACTGTTAGACATAAAAAGGAAGAATAATACTTTTTCAAGAATATGATGCTTTCTGTAATGTCTTTAAACATTAATGGTCTCACAGATAAATACAAAAAAGAAAGAGTAATGAACTATATTAAAAATATAGAGAGCAAATAACTATGCTACAAAAGACACACTTGGAAAGAACTGAACATGTGTATTTGATAAAGAAAGGTTTTCAGGATAGTTATTTGCAGAACACCTGGGGCAAAGAAAGAGAGGAGTACTTATATTAATTGCAGGATGAGCTAGAAGAGGATAAAAAAGACAATAATGGTAGATTTGTAGAGATCTGTAGTACTAAGTGGCTACTGGCAAGGGAAGAAGATTACACTGGCATGTATTTATATTTCACCAAAAACTGCTATAATGGAGCTTAAGAAAATTCTGGGAGAAACAACCAGCTTTCAGCAAGGAATATTAGTTATAGGTGGGGACTAGAATTTGATTTGCAACAGTGAAGATGTCTCTGAGAGGCCCAGAAGGAAAAATATCACAAAGGAGGATAGAGGTTTAAAAAATTATGAAAATATTTGGTATGAAAAATGTGAATTCAGTACTAGCAGTCTGGAGTGAATTTACATAGTATCCCCCAATATACAAAAACTGGGACAGGCTAGACAGAATTTATATTCCACAGGAACATGTGCACTTAACTGAAGGTCTTGATACACACTTGATAACTATTTCAAATCATGCACCAATAATAACTAAAAAACACAACATAATGAAATAAAAATAAGACACTGGAGTTTTCCTACCTATCTCTTGAAAAGAGATGAATTTAAGGAATGGGTAGTGGAACATATTTTAGAGTTGCACCTCTAGATGCTTCCCTGACTACACTGTTAATCTCCCATAAACATTTAAGTGACCCCACAGAGTGTTAACATATGTTTTAACAAAACATTTAAGTGAACACACTGAGTGTTAATATAAGTTTAAACCAGGCTGTGCAATTCCTCTTGCATCTAATATCACTGAGATGTAACACAATACATTGTTTAGATAAAACTTATACTTAAGTTACTTTGTCATTGTATTGTTTTAAATTGCTTATTCTGCGCTAAGAGCTTGAGTCAGGGCTGAAAAAGGTCAACACACCAGTTCACTTACCAAGTCATCAACTAGCAAAGACTAAATTAGTAAAATCAGTGCAACATGTCTTAATTGCACAGTATATTGCAGCTACAGCTTAAACAGCTGTCACGATAATGAAAAGAACTTGGTGACAAAAGCAGGTCAGGGGCTGCGTGGGCTGCTGCAGTTCCTGAAATATTACTTTAGTTATTTCACCTTATTTTACAACATGCATTGCCAGCAGATAACATCAGTAAACTCACTCAGCTGCTTCAAGTGAGATGCCCAGCACCCAGACACTGTAAAATAAAGGGAAGCCACCTAGCATCTGCTGCTTCAGCAAAGTAAGGCAAGCCTCAGCATGGTTATTTACACTGCAGTACAAAGAAAGTAGAGGAGGAAACAGAGACTATACTAATCTACAGAGTTTAACTGAGCAACCAAGCCATGAAGAAGGCCATCTGGGGAAGAGGTGTGGCCGGAAAGGGGTTAATTAATTATATAATTCATATTTGCAGCCTGAACTGCAGGCTGTGCTGCAGGGTAACACACAGTTTTAGACAAGGTGCAGTGAATTGTTCTTAATCACCCACTCTCTCATTTTTGTTGCTTTATTAGATAATCATATTAATTTAGCTGCTGCTGGCTCTCTGCAGGTTGCACCTGCTGCACCTCTGTACATTACACCTGCTGAATCTATGTACATTACACCTGTTGGGCCTCTTTAGACTGCATCTGATGAATATCTGTATATTGTGCCTGCTGCACCTCTGTAGACTGCACCTGCTCCACCTCTGTAGACTGTACCTACTGTACCTCTGTACACTGTATCTGCTGCACCTCTGTAGACTGTACCTGCTGCACCTCTGTACACTGTATCTGCTGCACCTCTGTAGGCCATGCCTGCTGTACCTCTGTATACTGACCTGTTGCACCTCTGTAGACTGTACCTGCTGTACCTCTGTAGACTGTACTTACTGCACCTCTGTAGACTGCACTTACTGCACCTCTGTAGACTGCAGCTGCTGTACCTCTTTAAACTGTACCTGCTGCACCTCTCTACACTGTATCTGCTGCACCTGCTGCACCTATGTACACTGCACTTGCTGCACCTCTGTAGACTGTACCTGCTGCACCTGTGCCTGCTGCACCTCTGTAAACTGTATCTGCTGCATTTCTATAGACTGTTCCTGCTGCACCTCTGTAAACTGTACCTGCTGCACTTCAGTGGACTGTACCTGCTGCACCTCTGTAGACTGTTCCTGCTGTAGCTCTGTAGACTGTACCTGCTGGACCTCTGTAGACTGCTCTGCTGCACATCTATAGACTGCACCTGTTGCACCACTCTACACTGCACCTGCTGCACCCCTGAAAATTGTACCTGCACCTCTGTAGACTGTTCCTGCTGCACATCTGTAAACTGTACCTGTTTTACCTCTGTACACTGTACCCGCTGCATCTCTGAAGACTGCACCTGCTGCACCTATGTAGACTGTGCTTGCTACATCTCTGTAGCCTGTACGTGCTGCACCTGTGTAAGCTGTGCCTGCTGTACCTCTGTAGTCTGCACCTGCTGCACCTCTGTAGACTGCACCACACAGACACACACACACACACTCGTGTATATATATTTGCACAGAAATGCTGTCTGGCAGTGAGAATATTACTAGGTCTTGCAAAATATTATGCTTCAATAAGAAATGTCCAGCTATGAGTATCTGAAAAGGCAGTAACCACTGCTAGTGACAAACTCTGTAGCAATGCACCATAACTCACAAGAGTTCGAGAACGAGAGCTGGTTCTGCATGCTGCTGTGAACCAATGCATAGTGTGCAAGGATGACAGGTTGATGGTAAAAATGACAAGTTGGTTCACATAGCTTGCTGGAGCTGGAATGCCTGAATGTGTGCTAACCTGACAACCAGTAAAAAAAAAAAACAAAAAAAAAAACAAAACAAAAAACATGAAGACTAGCACTGCATTCGTAGCAAGACAACACTGCATAAAGTGTTCCTGTGGTCAGATATGCCTGGTGTCCCAGCAGTGTGACCTAGTTAATACAGCTCATTCAAGGTTTATGTATTCCTTTCCGCAAATTTTGCAAGCTTGGAACTAACAATCCTGGTGCTTAATATCCCAGTACCAGCACCGGCACTTCCACAATGAGACACTGACTAGTGTCCAAGTCTGTTAGTTTCCTACAGTTGAAATAAAGAACACAAGTCTACTTTTTGTGCTAGAAGCACAGATTATGTGCAATGCTTAAAAAAAAAAAACTCACCACCCACCCACTGTGAACATCTCATGGTGTGCCTATGTTTTGAAGCCTCATTACATGACAGTTGAAGAGGCATTGGATGTTAGCAGGACTGTAGCCCTTGATTCAAAATGTTTCTCTAAGCATGGCACACCAACAACCATTTAAGGAATAATGGCACAAGCAATTCCAAAACAACAAGAAATTAATTGTTGGTTATAATGTGAATGGTGTATAATTGTAATATCCACTGATGTAGTTCCAGTTTCAAAAGCACAATGCATGTATGTGTGTGTGTGTGTGTTGTACATAAATAAAAAGTGATTACACGTTATGATGAGTGTGACAATAGGAGGTACTGACACCACAGCTAGCTGGAATTCTGTAAATTATATGTCATTTGTGAATATCAAACTGATTTATACAAGCTGATTGTGTTACAAATGTATTAGAACTGTATGTCATGTGTATATCAAACTGATTTGTACAGATGTTTGTGTTGAAAATGGATTTGTAAAGTGCTTGTGTTTAAAATGTATCAACAGTGTGCCCTACTGGAGAGGACGGAAATGTACATGCAGTATTGTAACTGTTTAAATTTATGTGTTTTAACAGAGGAAACTGGAAGACAGGTGGCTAACCTCAGTCCAGCAAACTTGAAGATATATCTGAAATTAAATATCATTATGGGTTAGGCCATAAAGATGCTATCTCACATATTTCAATGCAGCCAGAGTCACAAAGTCTGTACTAGGAACCTTTCTGCATTGTCTTTGGGGTGAACTAATTACTACTGTGGAAGTGAGGAGGTATAAAATTGCTTTATGACCTCCAGTACCTGCAACAGATCAGAGCAAAAGCCCTTGTGTGCATGTATTTTTACAGGTAGGTGCTAAATCTTGCCAGCTTCCAGCAATGGGGAGGGGGGTTGCATGGGAACTACAAGTCAGATGACCAGAAGTGATGTCATTCTTCAAGCTATCATAGATATAATATTTTAGATATTATTTTGAGAAGTCTCTTAGTGAGACAGAGTATTCTGTTTGGGATCTGACTAGAGAGACTGCTCATGTAATTCATCTTGCCTTGCTCAATGAAATTATGTTAAAAGCAACAATTAGGGAATAGTATAATTCTCTTAGATTCAGTCAAGAATATAGTGAAGCTTAGTTTATATATTGTTTTTCTTTTTTTTGTCTGAGTTTGTCCTTCAATGTTATTTTAAATATTTCCTGTGATTTTAAACTCTGGTGTCACTGTGAATAGATATTTAGTATTGTCTTGCTCTTTTATTATTTATTATTAAATATATTTAAACCTTTCATTGTGGCTGATCTTTGTAGAGATATTTAAGTTTTGAGAGTATTTGCATATTTATTTGGTGACACTATGTGGGCTACTCCTAATAGCCTTAGTCTTGGTCAAACTACCATTTGTATTAGTATTAATATTGCACAGTAAAATTGGACACCCTTTGTTAAAGGCCTTCAAGTAGCTGGCGAGGGGGTTTGGTGGCAGTGATAACTACCTTATAGTCTGGGCAAAAGGGGGCATAGCTAGCAAACCTGTGCAAGCTTTTCCCAGGTGTGTGTGTGTGTGTGTGTGTGTGTGTGTGTGTGTGTGTGTGTGTGTGTGCAAATAAAGTCTCAAAGAGTGTGTGTGTCAGCTTCTTGGGCAGGGACACAAAGCACTTGTTGGACAGAGTGTGTTGGAGGACTTGGCTTGGAACCTGGCTAAGGACTCAATTCTGTAGCTGTGCCAGTGGGGAGTCTTATTGGGGATCTGGAGAAAGAGACAAGAACCAGCCCCAGGACTGACTGTGTTTCCTGTGTGTTTTTAAGGGAAATTGTGCTTGATTGTGATCGATGCAGAGAGGTGCATCTGGAGGTACTGTGTGTGTCCCTGTTATCCTCCCAGTGAATGTTCCCCACAGGTGACAGAGGTGAGGATTGAGGCTCCTTGATTACTAACCCAGAGGTGAGGCATCACAAAGGGACACATTATTGTATAGTATTTCTTTGTACAATAACCCATGGTCACTATATTCAACCTAGATACTGCTGAAGCTAAGCCACAAGGGCTACCTCCCAAACATTTTCACTGAGAATTTTGTATTTGTACAACAGCCCCTGGTCACTGTATTCACCCCAGGTACTGGTGAAGTTCTGCCACAAGCTCCAACTCCTAAACTTTTTCACTGAAAATGTATTTTACAATGGCCTGTGGTCACTATATTCAACCCAGATACTGCTGAAGCTGTGCCACAAGGACCAACTCCCAAACTTTTTCACTGAGAATTTTTGTCTTTGTACAATAAGCAAAATTTAACTTGAAGAACCTTGCTGTCTGTAACATCATCTAATTAAATACATGCCTGCCTGTGCTGGACATTAGTTTTAACATCCCTCCCCTGTACAGTTGTCCTTGTACCCTAAGGATCACTATCCTTTCTCTTGACCAATAGATTACATTGTGTATGCCAGTTACTTAGAATTCCTGGCTAACAGGTTTCTGCATTCAGGAAATGAAAGAAAACCTATTCTATTTGGTACCTCTCTGCTAACTGCTTCCTATCTCCTATAAATTGATTGCTCTGTTATAATATGATCTAGTGGGGGGTGGAAGCCTGCTATGGTTGGCTTTGCTTTGCTCCCCTACCCCTAATTCTTAGCCACCCACTTACTCTACTATTATACTTTTTACACACACATTATATTTGTGACTCATATCCATAACCCTCCCAAATAACCTTACTACTATCATACAAATATTCATGTTTCTTTTTAAGTAATTCCTGACTGCTATTTAATCTTTTAGCACCATTTCTAACTACCTTTCTCCCTTCAGTACTGCTTTGCTCTATATGCATTCACAGTCATACACATCCCTAGCAGTATTCTATGTTGTATATTTTACTTTTCTCAAATAAACCCTCACATCTTCCCATTTTACCTATATTCTTAATCTTTAGCCATTTAACCCCCCATTCCATACATTCCAGATAAGATGCAAGGACAACGTAACACTCTTCCTTCATCGAAAATACTTACTTCCTTCCTGCCCTCTATCATTTTTAGACTCCATCACCACTAAATATTCTTCTACCCTACAACTTCTTTTTATTTCTTGATCCCTACTTCCCCACATACTGGCTAACTATAACCTACAGATCCCTTTTTAATTATGCTGCTGCTCAACTTATCCTCTATTCTTATCCTGCTACTGGGCCATCTTTCATCCTACCATGACTTTATAATAACACTCAACATATCTGCAACTCTGTCTCAACCACCTATTCATACTTCCTCCCTACACTCTCCACATATTGCACCAAATCTATTTAATGACACCTCTCACCTTTACTCCAGTATAGACTAACTCCATTTCAACTCAAACAGAACAAAAGTAGATGGGAAATACTGTCCAAAAAAAAAGTATCAGTAATTCCCAAATATACTAAAATCCTTCCAGAAGGAGACATTCACCTTAATCCTGGCCCTAGCTATCACAATGAATATCAAGACAATTCTCCCACACACTAATCTAACCCTACAAATGTCAACCCCCAATCCCGGTAATCTAACTTTTGCTGCCATAAACTTTAGAAGCATAAGAAATAAAATTGCTGAACTACATGGTTGAATTACCCAAAATAAGACTGATATTCTCACTGTAACTGAAACTTGGCTTAAAAGCAGCATAAACAACTCCAAAAGTATACATTCCAGCTTTAATATCATCCATTATGACTATATAAAGAGGGTAAGTGGTAGTATTGCTTTAATATTTCCCAACAACTACCTCATTTCCCCGTACAGCAAGCCAATACCAAAATTCTGTTCAACAGATGTTTTTATAACATTCCTGAGATTAAACAACTATAAATAAGTATATATTGCTCTTCTTTACATCCCTCCTGGTGACAGTACAACTCTACCAAAAGATATCCACAACAATTCCACAAGAAATAATACTACCAGGTGATGTGAATGTAATTTCGTTGGACATAAACTCTGACTTCCCTACGTCTAGCATAAACTTATTTGGTTTCACACAACTAATTAGTAGCCCCACACATTATAGCAAGACATCAAATTCCCTATTAGACTGAACCCTAGTATCAGACCCTAGCAAATACACTACCACAGGTACAATGTCAGACCATCTCAGTGATCATTTCCCAGTCTATACAACCAGACATCTCACACATCCATTTTAAACAATATATTAAAAAAAATATGCAACCTTTCTAAGTTTAACTCAGAAAAGTTCATTACTAACCTATCATCTGTTAACTGGAACTTTCTAAAATCCCTCCCCTTAGATGATGCTGGAAATGAATTCAGTACAACTTTTGTAAATATCCTAAATAGCTTTGCACATCCTAGAAGAAGAACCATGCTCTACTTTAGCTGATGACCTTCCAAGTGAATACCTTAAAATAGCAGCCAGCAGCATTGCCTACCCTGTCTCAGTCCTTATAAATAAGCCAATCCAGGAATCCCACATTCTGTCTCCCTGGAAAAAGTCACACATTATCCCTCTGCACAAAGGAGGAAATTCAACAGACATTACTAACTTTACACCTATTGCAATTTTATCCCCCTTCTCCAAAATACTTGAAAATGTATTTAAAATTGAACTCCTATCCCTCACATAACATGGCTTCCATTCTTCCCACAGTCCTACCACTTCACCTCTAACATATATAGATGCTATCACCAAGACTTGAGAACTGCAAACTAGTCTCTTCCTTACATCCAGACATGTTAAAGCCTCCAACACAGTGTCACAGCAAACTTCTACTTTAAATGTCCTCATTAGGTCTCTCTCAGCCCACCCCTCTATGGTTCAAATGCTACCTATCCCAAATGTATCAGTTAGTAAAATGGCACTCCAACCACCCTCCATACCTGACAATCACCACTGGTGTACCACAAGGCTCTATGCTTGGTCCCCTTCTCTTTAACATTCTCACCAACACCCTCCACACATCCACACAACAGGCCTCCCTAATACAGTATGCAGATGACTCCACACTTATTTGCACATCTGACAATGTGGTACACTCCAAAAACTTACCCAGGAAGTAACAGGAGTTGCAACTTGGCTTTGTAACTCAACTCCTGCTCAAACCTAAAAAAAAAAAAAAAAACTGCTACTTTTTCCCCCAAATCCCTATCTCATGAAAAAAAAAATTAAAGTCCTTTCTCTTGATAATACAACCATTGAATTAACTTCTCATTGTAAATTATTAGAGATGAGATGATGCTCTTAAATTCGACCTGCATATACAAAATTTCATAAGGAAAAACTCATCAAAAACTAGGGATGTTTTATAGAGCCAAAGAAATCTAACCAACTCAACTAAAACTACATTTGTCACTACTTTTGCTGATTTATCAGTGAATGCTTGCTTGATTTCTTTTATTCTGGATTAAAAAACATCTTTATTAAATTATCATTTATGACATATGCAATTGTACATTTATATAAATGAAAACAACCATATTAACATATTTTAGTTTGTAAACAGTACACATCACTTGTATTCTCTCCATCGTCAGTCAAACATCACATAGCTCATACAAATCTTGCTTTCTTTTAAACCTTATTCCACCTCCAAAATGTTATTCTGCATGCATTGTTCTCACAGTTCCCATTTTTTCCTATGTCATTTCCTCCTACTCTTTTCTAAAGATCCCAATCCGAGTGGTTTTATCTCTGTTACTATATTCACTACTTCTAGTACAGTTGGTTTAGTTACACCAATTTGCTTACCCAGTATATCTGACAGAGCAGTCTGCAGAGAATCTTTAAAGTCTGGCAACTCACTGCACTCCCAGAAAACATGTTCCAACTTGCCTCTTTCTTTCCTGTCATAATTAGATTCAGCAAGGCCTTACTATGTCTAGGCAATTCCGATTCTGTATCATAGCTCAAAAAATCATCTACCTAGCTACACCAGCCCACTCACCCAGCATCCCTGAGAAAGCAGTCTGCAGGGAATTCCTGAACTCTGCCAACTCACTGCACTCGTAAAAAAAACATGCTCCAAACCATCTCCCTCTTCTCCATCACACCTCCAATACCTCCTATCTACCCGAGGAAAAATTCTTTGCAGTATAATTGGGGTATAAAAATACCTATTTACACACTTCCAAGCAAAGATCCTTAATCTTATAGAATTTGCTGTATATTTGGGAGCCATACTTATATCCTCCCATTGTTTCTTTGTGAATTGCTTATCTAGTCTCTTTTCCCAATACACTTGCTACTGCTTATCTCTTCCCCACACTTCCTTATGGTGCTCCTATCCTTATTAACCTTCAGGCATTACAAGAATCAAAACTTGAACAATGCTATAAAAAATTTGCAAAATTTCCTGCAAATACCCCTTTCAGAACTCACCACTGTATAGCACTAAAACACCTCAATTGGTTAGATCTGCTCCATCAACTAACATATACACAGCTTCTTACCACATACAAAATTATCCAGCATCCATCTGCTTGTCCAGCACTTAATAACATTCTACACACTTATGTTCTTAGTAGGTCATTATGATCTAATGACCAAAACCTCCTGTCTATCCACAAACCTATCAAATCTGCTGGGCATTGTACATACTCATACCTTGTTCCTAAGGCCTGGAACTCCTTATCACTATCCTTCAAGTCAATACCTTCCCTTCCTCCCGACCTTCAAAACTGTTCTGAAAGACTTTCTAGCCAACAGCTGTCCCTGTACTAGGATAAACTATATCCCTAAAGGTGAATAAATACCTATTCATACCTTACATTTCCTTACTCACCCTTCTTCTCTCACTTCCTTACTTCTATCAAGTTCTCTCCCATGACGTTCTCTTTAAATATACCATAACCCTGCCTTTCTCTCACTTTATATTGCAGTTCCTTAGTGTTAAACCATTGTCATATAACTTGTATCTACTCTTAACCAATGTTTTCATATTATATCTAATTTGGTATAATTATTTAAACTGTTTTGTTTTGTATTATTTTTTAAAATTATTATTTTTAAAATGTTTTGGAATATTTTGGAACTTTTCTCCCCGGGCTTTTGCTGAAAATGGGCTCCTACCAGTCAGACTTTCCCGCTAATCAAATGTCAATAAATAAAATAAATAAGTAATAAATATATCCAAGATGATAAACTGCAGAGGCCAAATTTTATTTAGTAAAGAAAGAAATGTATTGATTTGTGGATTTTGCAACATAGTCCATCAAAGCACAACATGTTACTGCTGAAGTAGGGCTACTGCAGGGAATGTTAGAGGAGGACCTGCAAATGCATCTGATTTCTAGACATAATCAGCATAGTGGTGAGTCAGGATGCACTTAACCCAGCTGTCCAGACAGAAAATTATAGATAGGCATAGGCTACACACAGAAGCGTAGCTAAGGAAGGGCAAAGGCTCCAGTCACAAAATGCTGGGTGGGTGAGCAATATTTGCTACTGATCATCCTGATCACTCTTTAAAAGTCAGTATTGCATTTGAGGTCAAACCAGAGCACTGCAGAACTCCATGTGTGGTCTAAACTGTAGCAATTACTTGCTACTTTTGTAGCAAGCAGTTTACTACAGTTTAAAAGTGTGGACTAAACTGTAGCAATTATTTGCTACTTTTGTAGCAAGCAGTTTACTACAGTTTAAAAGGAGTGTTTTTTAATCTAAAGCATGAGCACTGTAGTAGCTTTACGGGCAAGGTATAAACTGCAGCAACTGTTTACTACATTTGTAGCAAGCAGTTTGTTACAGTTTAAAAGAAGTTTTTTTTTTTTTTAAAATAAAATGTGACAGAGAAGGAGGGTTGGAACAGGGCACAGGAACAGGACCTGAATGGCTGGGACAGGAGGAAGGTATGTGTGGGTGTCATGCATGGCATTTTTTTTTGGTCTTCAATGGAGGAGTTTGTTGGATGGGTAGATCTAACAATCTAATAGTAAAAACAGGCACTTTATTGTACTGAGCCAGCTTAAGATCTAACAATCTACTCGGCACTTTATTGTACTAAGCCAGCTTAATATAGTGGAGTGCTCTTTCTGTGTATTTTGTTTTTGTTCTTCACTTGAAGGGATGAGGGAATGAGGCACTGGTTTGTGATACTGGCACTGGTTGCAGGGGTGCAGATGGAGCCAACCATGCCTCTGGCTACATAGAGAGCTGATGCAGGGTGTGTCTGAGATGTGTGCATTCCAAAAGTCCTTATGCAGTGTATGGGGTAACTCAGTCCTATTAGAAACTCAGATGTGCCTGAGGCTTGGTATACTGGCCTCTGGTACATTCCAATAGCACACTACGATTCCTCAGTGATATCTAGGACAGCTTATAATTTTCAGACAGCTCCTGGCAGTCATGTAATGCAAGGCACATGAGTATACCAATTTCCCAAATATACCACAGGACTGACATGACAGACTGCCATGGGACAGTTCTATGCCATAGCCTTCTTATGTGTCTGTGTGGCAGCAGATTGTACCCACAGGACTGACATGACAGACTGCTATGCCATAGCCTTCTTATGTGTCTGTGTGGCAGCAGATTGTACCCACATACCAATAACTAACCCCCAAAAGGTGTAGATATAGAACTTTGCTACATATGGAAATAGTGTATCTCACTCGGTTGTCAGGTAGTATGCTCACCAGATGGCCTCATCATTAACCATATCTCTGAGCATCAGAGCAGTCTTCACGATGCCACTATATATTGAGAAAGTGCCATACAGACAGTGTTCTGAGATGGCGACATCCCTGAGGGGCCAGTACTAGGTAGGTATAACAGTATGGCAGTATATATGTATGTTGTAGTACCATGTGACAGTACATTCTTAATGTGTATTTGTCTCCCTACTACCATGTTACTGTGGGTATCCACTAGAGCCCTAGCTCATGACACCATTCAGAGTTTCTTCCATGCCTGCTAAGAATACATTTAATAGAGCACACACTGCAACACTTAACATCATTGAACAAATGTTTGGCATGCTGAAAACCAGATTCAGGTGCCTGGATAGATCTGGGGTGCACTACAGTTTACATGAGAGGAGGCTGCTCAGATGGTCATCTTGTGTGCCATGCTACATAGTATGATAACATCCAGGCATGGTGAACTACATCAAGAACCCCAGGCATCTGAAGAGGAACAAAAGCAGGCTTTAGACAATGCTCAGGAGGACACAGGTGAGTTACCAAGAAGATGTGGGAGACAAAGGCTGTGATGTGTATGAAGGCTCAGGTCACCTGACAATGTTCGGTTTAACATACACATACAAATATTTTACAGTGTGTGACAAAGAAGTGCTTGTGGACACCATGCAGGTAGACATAGTAACAGATGATGTAGACAGTACTGAGGTATGTCATCAGTGACATCAAAATCACTAGGAGAGCTGGTGCACTAGAGTACTGCAGGCATGCTGTGTGTGGGGGTAGGCACACATACTCTCTGTCAGTCCAATGATAGTGGCAGTATGCAAGCATGAAATAAGTATATTACAAGTGTGTGTGTGTGTGTGTGTGTGTGTGTGTGTGTGTGTGTGTGTGTGTGTGTGTGTGTGTGTGTGTGTGTGTGCATGGCACATTTGAGTAGTACTGGTAAGAACAGCAGTATTATGTAAATTGAATGGGCACAAGTGACAAATACTAATCAGATTGAAGATATAGTTAATTTGTACCAGTACTGAAGTTCATACACAACATTAAGACAGCACCTTACATGTGCACACATCATCAATTGCATGTAGCACATTTATCTGTGTATCCTTGAAATGTCACATGGTGTTGCAAACATCCTATAACATAGGAAGGTTGCATACATCAGTGACTTTGGATAGGTACATATTTTAAACATGTCTTTTGCAAATGCTGACAGATAACTTGTCTTTTAAACAAGGCTTTAAACTGAACGAAAAAACGAAAAACGGACTAGCCGCAAACTGGAAACACAAAAAGAAAAAATAACACAGCTCAGTGCGTAAATGTCACAATAAAGGCTATTAGATTTAGCGCTTTCTTCCACTTTATTTAAAAACGTGAACTTCTTCAGAAAAAAGACAATGTGCCCTCCCAAACACAAGTCTTATAAATTATTTAAACAGGATATGATGTCATGAATTCTCTTTTCTTTTTTAAAAATGCATATTACGTTTCAAATATCTGAAAAATTGTTTCAACATTAAATACATTGAACTACATTGTAATAAATATTGATAGTACTTATGTGTACCAACAAATTAAACAAAAAATATATCTTATACATGTAAATCAATGTAACCCTACATGTAAACATCCTCTCATATAAATGAAGACTGCATATGGTCATAAATGGTAAATGTATTTGTTATGCCCTAAACTGATGTAATGAATTAATGTTTACACTAAACTGTATGTAATAAATAAAACAATCTACGTGTGCAAAAAAGTATCAACATAGACCAACACTATACATATAACACTAGTTAAAAATCTGAGTTGAAATATAAACAACTATAAAAAAACAAATGACATAATGATGTCCATCTGACCACATAGTCAATACTATTTAAAAACATCCCAAATAGTGAATATCTATACTAGTATATGTATATGCGCATGAAGTAGTGATTATTTGTATAACAAAAAACATTTGATATTAATGACCTCATTAAGGCCTGGAAATTGATCTGCCCCAATAGTAATTGCCAAAGGGCTTCCTTCTGTTCTAATTTGTTATTAGCATCTCCCATGAATGTACCTTTATCTATGTAGTCTAAAACAAAAAATTCAAACTTTTTGAATTCTCTACATCCTAAAGCATGTCTTGCAAGAGCATTGTTTTTATCTTTGTTCTTTACAGCCAGGACATGTTCATATATTCTACGCTTTTGCCTACATAGTAACATTCACAGGTCACACAGGAGGCTAAATAAACAACATGATCACTATAACAATTGAAATATTTCCATGCCCAAAAAGTTCTTTTTAGGTGCTTGGGGGTGACAAAAGACGTATTACTTAGAAATCTACATTGTCTACAATTAGTACAAGCGAAAGTACCCTTTTTGATTACATCTCTAGTCCTAGACACTGAAGATGAATCATTTTTTTCTAGAACCTTCTTGATATTATTGACTGTTTTATAAGTGAATTGTGGTCTCATTCCTAAACAGCTAACTAGGTCTTTGTTGCCCAAAATTATTCTCCAGTTTTTTTCTATGATGTTCTTAATTTCTTTTAATTCATTCACTATAGGGAGTGGAAATGCTGTGTAAAACATACTTTGATTTTCTTCTGATTTATTTATATTCTGGTTTTCTTGTTGAATTATTCTCGGTGTTTCGACAAGTATATCTGTGGCTAACAAAATAGGTTTTGCTACACCTTCCCTTAGAAAAGAGAATTCATGACATCATATCCTGTTTAAATAATTTATAAGACTTGTGTTTGGGAGGGCACATTGTCTTTTTTCTGAAGAAGTTCACGTTTTTAAATAAAGTGGAAGAAAGCGCTAAATCTAATAGCCTTTATTGTGACATTTACGCACTGAGCTGTGTTATTTTTTCTTTTTGTGTTTAAACAAGGCTTTGTTTCTTATTAGTGAAACACAAATAAGGATTATCAGGCTAGTAACACCACGCTGTAGATCGTATGGTAGGAGACATGTAGACATATGCATGTTAGAATATGTATACCTACAAGATGAACTGCATATGTAGTCTGTATATGTGTCATAACTTGTATTACATAGTTTTTGTGTCAGTCTAGATAGCAGTAAATAACTAAACATGAATCTGAATGACTAATGCATGTGTACCTTGCCATGACTGTCTGTGTATTGTGATATGGAAGACAATAATATCATATGTCTTAATTATTATAATAACACTTTTAATTTCAAAGCATGCTACTGTGCATGATATGCATAATGAATGTACTTTAGGTGCTGTGTGACTCATGCCATTAGGTAATCACTGTCACTGTTACAATTGTTATTATTGCACTTGCTGTGTAATTTGAAATAATGTTACCATAACAATAATATATATATATATATATATATATATATATATATATATATATATATAGAGAGAGAGAGAGAGAGATCTCAAAACATTAACAAGATGTATACAATACCCTGTGAGTGTTTAATTCCTGTGGCATCAGGCAGGGTAATGGCCACAAACATGCACAGTGTGCTGTGATCAGTACACCAGTCATCATTACCACAGGTTGGGATACTCAACACACACACATGTGTGCGTGCACATTTGGAAACCAACATAGGTGAAATTTCCCACATTGATGGCTTACATCACATCCTTGGACACCCTTGCTACATGAGGAAACCTCAGACCCATGTTTTACTGGACTTCTGGTAGTAATGCCTTGTGCATGGTATGGCATAGTTGTAGTATTGTCAATGTGTGCAATTGTCATAGTCCTTACGGTGTCAATCTAGGTGTGAATATAGTTACCAACAAAAACTGCATGTGCACATTGCAACACAGGCATCACTGATGACTTGTTGCCATAGTGAGTCATGCATGATGATGTAATACTCTACCCACAGATGACATGCAGGTCAGATGGATTACGGCATATATGGCCTATGCAGTACTGTGACACTGTTGTAGTACAGCTGACATAAATTGCTCCACAAAGCATCAGTAGATGCCACACTGTCTCACTGTTGAGCAAGGGTTTTCATGACCTCAGCTTGCCTGCCCTCCTGATTCACACCATGATCTGGCATGCAATGAATTCAGTTGCCTGAGAAACTGCACACAGCTCTGTGCTATGACAGTGTTGTGATTGCTGGTATGCCTATAACAATGGCTGTACACCTTCAGAAACATGCCCATGCATCTCATCCATATGAGCATATACCCTTCAGTGGACATCTAACTTCCACTGTGGAGTTATGCCACCACCACTGTCTGAGACCCACAGGGACAGGTGAGCAAGGTGTTCACATTAGCTATCACTATATGCTATATTGTCAGTGTAATGAGGTTCAGTGCCCTCTCAGCTTGATCAAATACTGTGGACAGATGGACATCCTACTATAGAGCTGATCATGGTACCCCCACGTTTGATGGACTGCGTGTCATTGCCTATACCCTCTCCATCCACCACATCATGCCCTTTGTCAGGATCAGTGGAAGAACCTTGTAAGGATGCAGGATGTGGATGAGCTGCATGGAGCTGCAAAGATGGAATCAAAAGTACAGTCACACATTGTAGATCTCAAAATTTGTGTCTTTTGGCTTTTCCCGGTTAGGGGTCGCCACAATGGAACTCCAGTCTGCTAATGATTGGCAGTGGATTTTTATGGTGCCGACTTGCCAGCCTGATGCCCACCCTTTAAAGAAGGCATACCCATTCACGCACACACCTACCTACATGTCTTTAAACATAACTTGACAGCTGGGAGGACATGCAGACTCCACACAGAAGGCACTCCAGCTGAAAATCGAACGGGAGAACCTCTTGCTGTGAGGCAACAACGCTAACCGCTGCACCACTGTGGCCTTATAATACAACCTATATATTAGTAAAGCACACATGATTGCCATTTGCAATCCTGAAAAGTACAACAGGAGGAAAGTGTACATACCCAGTGGTTGGGTGGCCAATATCACAGTATGTGAAGGACCTCTAAGAAAATATATATGAAAATGGCAAAACAGCATAGGAAAAACATAAAGCCTGAACTACCATTGAAAAAAATACTTGTTCTTTAATCATCTGATGATGCCATATGACACCTTGATGATTATTCAGCTATAATAAAATTATATTTTAGTTATGTGCACAAGGAATACAGCAAGCACTTGGGCTTGTCAGTTACATACATCATACAGATATCACACTTCTGCAATGAGGAACACTGGCCTCATTTCCCCTACCTGCAATCCTTTGAGCCCTGGATTTCTGATGCAGTGAAGCCAAAAACTCTTGTGTAGCAGAAGGAACCCCCGGTGACATACTTACATTGCTGGTAATGATGTACATGTGATGCAGCATATGCAATCTAATTTGTGCAAGTGATGACAGGCCATTGCTGACCTACAGTGACCACTGGCAGTATTCAGCCTTTATGCAATGCCCCCCATAGTGCAATTATGTTTCATGTTCTGTTACTGAACAGCTTTAAATCAAAATCCTTTCAGTCATAAAATGATTGATGAAACCACTTTCTGATATCTTTGAAGATGCACTTTTTCCCACTGTTGTATAACCTCAGTGTTGTTATATATAAGCTGAGGAGCTGTGAAGAGCCTCCCCATGTGAGAATGCAGTTCTTGATGATCATCAAAAGTGGTTTCACTGATAAGATTTTGATCAAACAGGTTTCCATGTTGGGCCATTCAGTAACATGAAATAATTCTATGCAATTCCTCAGTATGGTTTCATCATGTCTCCTAATGAGGTTCCTACCATGTTTGAGTAGTGCCTCAAATATCAGATAATTTTTGGGGGCAGTGAAGTTATGATGACACTGATGTGGACCACTCATCTGCAAAATACATGTGCATGTGCAATGTCTGTCAGTACTAATGACACTATATATATATATATATATATATATATATATATATATATATATGTATATATAAGCACTGGTTACATGAGGTGGACAGCAAGATAATCCATGTTATGTGCAGGCATATAACAAATGTTGATGTCATGCTTTGTAGAATGCATCTGTGCACTTCCAAAACCTTGATCATACAATGTGTATACAAGGTGACTGCAAAGGAAAGCAGTCATTTCCTGTATGTAAACATGGGCCCACTAATGTATATATATAGCACTTCCCATTACAGGCATGTTATGTTAGCAATGTTGCATACATAAACTGGTCAGAACATGTGCTGGTCTGTCTTGTTTGGCTGTTATGTGTTCTGGTCAGTTAAATGTACCAGCCAAACAAGACAGACAGAACTTTATTATGCACCTCATGGCAGCAGTAATAGCACACACACCTGACATCCATGTTCCATTGTACAAGTAAAGCATACATCATTTTTGCAGACATATTGCAGACAACCATAGACTTGTCAAGCAGCTGAGTGTTGTGTAAATGCACAGATGTACTAAAGCATTACATACCCACAGCTGCAGGCATCCATACTTCAGTGAAAGGCCAAACTCTAATTGTAGTTGCAAAGCAGTACAGTGGTTGGACAGTGTGGAAGCAACAAAACATGCCTATATTGCTGATAATAATATCCATATACACATGTACACATTATATGCATTTTTGCAGACAATGTGTGAACACCAGAATACAGATAACAAGCCATTGCAGAAAACTTCTGGATGTCTACAGACAAGATGAATGTCATGACAACCAATATTGCTCATGTTTTTCATACATCTCAGTCATACCCATTCAGAGGCATCAATAATAATAAGCTATTGCAAAAGTCACTGAATTAAAACCCACGGAATATACTGTCATGCTTTTTGGTAACAAACACATTTAAACAACCTATAACTTACCAGTGGCTAATACAGATATTGGTGGATACTGCTGTAATTTGCAGCATATGGGGGTTGTAAATGAAACATTATGAAATAAACTTCAAGTATTTGTACAAGGAATAATTCATACAGATAAAAGAATGAAATATAATTACTAGCCAAGTGAACTATGTATAAGTTATGATTTTGTGTGTGTGTT